>NC_091169.1:47295589-47355589 GCF_040958095.1 Procambarus clarkii | reverse complement strand
CCCCCACCCATCCCTCCCCCCCCCATCCCTCTCCTCCCTTCCCCCCACCTCCCCCCCATCCCTCCTCCCCCATCTCCCTCCAGGCACTCCAGCAGCGACTGGCGAATGAAATGCAGAAGCGATATTTCTTGACTTACAGTGATGCTGGAGCGGACGGAGCCAGTTGATTTTTCCAGTCTTTTAAGTGAATTGGGAAGGTTTGAGCCCGCCTCCGTAAATATTGGCTTGGCAGCATCAAAGAGCAGGAGACGGGGGGGGGGGGGGGCTGGGAGATGTCGCAGGGCGCCGCTGGGAGAGGTGGCTGGGCGCCGCTGGGAGATGTCACAGGGCGCCGCTGGGAGAGGTGGCAGGGCGCCGCTGGGAGAGGTGGCAGGGTGTCGCTGGGAGAGGTGGCAGGGCGCCGCTGGGAGATGTCACAAGGCGCCGCTGGGAGAGGTGGCAGGGCGCCGCTGGGAGAGGTGGCAGGGTGTCGCTGGGAGAGGTGGCAGGCCGCCGCTGGGAGAGGTGGCAGGGCGCCGCCATGTTGCCTCCTTTAAAAATTCCCTCGTATTAAATTCCTGGCCCTCTGAAATTGTTATGAAGAGTTGAATGTGTTATGGAGCCAATGTGTAGTAAATGGCTATGTTACGGGGAAGTTCATGTTGTGCTAATATGTCGTATTTTTAACGGACTGGCTACGAGGAAAGGCTAAGGGAGCTGAACCTCACGTCCCTGGAAAACGGGAGAGTAAGGGGAGACATGATAACCACCTACAAAATTCTCAGGGAAATTGACAAGGTAGAAAAAGACAAACTCTTTAGCACGGGTGGAACACGAACAAGGGGACACAGGTGGAAACTTAGTACCCAGATGAGCCACAGAGACGTTAGAAAGAATTTTTTCAGTGTAGGAGTAGTTAATAAATGGAATGTACTAGGAAGTGATGGGGTGGAGGCCGACTCCATACACAGTTTCAAATGTAGATATGAGACCAGTAGGCTCAGGAATCTGTACACCAATTGATTGACAGTTGAGAGGCGGGACCAAAGAGCCAAAGCTCAACCCCTCTCAAGCACAATTGCGAGGAAACACACACACACACAGGGGGGCTTGGTGGATCGCGCGCAGGACTAGTAATTCTGTGGCGCGGTTTCGATTCCCGCACCAGGCAGAAACAAATGGGCAAAGTTTTTTTCACCCTGAATGCCCCTGTTACCTAGCAGTAAATAGGTACCTGGGAGTTAGTCAGCTGTCACGGGCTGCTTCCTGGGGTGTGTGTGTGTGGTGCGGGGGAAAAAAAAAGTAGTTAGTAAACAGTTGATTGACAGTTGAGAGGCAGGCCGAAAGAGCAAAGCTCAACCCACGCATACACAACTAGGTGAATACACACACACACACATGGCTACTGGAGTTCAACACGAGTAAATGTAAAGTTATGGAAATGGGATCAGGTGATAGGCGACCAAAGGGACAGTACACAATGAAAGGGAACTGCCTACCTGTACCGATTCGAGAAAGAGACCTGGGTGTGGACGTAACACCTAACCTAACTCCTGAGGCACATATAAATAGGATAACGACAGCAGCGTACTCTACACTGGCGAATGTGAGAACTTCATTCAGAAACCTAAGTGAGGCGGCTTTTAGGGCGCTTTACACTGCCTATGTGAGGCCAGTCTTAGCGTATGCCGCCCCGATCATGGAGTCCCCACCTGAAGAAACACGTAAGGAAACTGGAAAAGGTTCAGAAGTTAGCGACGAGGCTTGTCCCAGAGTTACGAGGGATGGGATATGAAGAGCGCCTGAAGAAACTGAACCTTACGACACTAGAAAAAAGAAGGGAGAGGGGGATATGATAGGAACGTATAAAATACTTAGGGGAATTGACAAAGTGGAAATAGATGAAATGTTACAGAACGAGGGGACATGGGTGGAAACTGGAAACTCAGATGAGTCACAGGGATGTTAGGAAGTTTTCTTTTAGTGTGAGAGTAGTGGGAAAATGAAATGCACTTAAGGAACAGGTTGTGGAAGCAAATTCTATTCATAATTTTAAAACTAGACATGATAGGGAAATAGGACCATAGTCATTGCTGTAAACAACCGATGGCTCGAAAGGCGGGATCCAAGAGTCAGTGCTCGATCCTGCAGACAAAAATAGGTGAGTACACACACACTCACACACGGTGTGTGGCTGGAGGCTGTGTGGATAGCACACTGGGCACGTAATCCTGTTGCCCGGGTTCGATTCCCGGCGCCGGCGAGAAACAAAAATGGGCAGAGTTTCTTTCACGCCCATGCCCCTGTTACCTAGAAGTAAACAAGTACCTGAAAGTTAGACTGCTGTTACGGGCTGCTTCATGTGTAATTACCTAAGTGTAGTTACAGGATGAGAGCTACGCTCGTGGTGTCCCGTCTTCCCAGCACTCTTTGTCATATAACGCTTGTGTGTGTGTGTGTGTGTGTGTGTGTGTGTGTGTGTTTGTGTGTGTGTTCGCACCTAGTTGTACTCACCTAGTTGTGCTTGCGGGGGTTGAGCTCTGGCTCTTTGGTCCCGCCTCTCAACCGTCAATCAACAGGTGTACAGGTTCCTGAGCCTATTGGGCTCTATCATATCTACACTTGAAACTGTGTATGGAGTCAGCCTCCACCACATTACTTCCTAATGCATTCCATTTGTCAACCACTCTGACACTAAAAAAGTTCTTGCTAATATCTCTGTGGCTCATTTGGGCACTCAGTTTCCACCTGTGTCCCCTAGTGCGTGTGCCCCTTGTGTTAAATAGCCTGTCTTTATCAACCCTGTCGATTCCCTTGAGAATCTTGAATGTGGTGATCATGTCCCCCCTAACTCTTCTGTCTTCCAACGATGTGAGGTTCAATTCCTCGTAGCTCATACCTCTCAGCTCGGGTACTAGTCTGGTGGCAAACCTTTGAACCTTTTCCAGTTTAGTCTTATGCTTGACTAGATATGGACTCCATGCTGGAGCCACATGTGTGTGTGTGTGTGTGTGTGTGTGTGTGTGTGTGTGTGTGTGTGTGTGTGTGTGTGTGTGTGTGTGTGTGTGTGTGTGTGTGTGTGTGTACTCACCGATTTGTACTCACCTATTTGTGCTAGCAGGATCGAGCATTGTCTCTTGGATCCCGCCTTTCCAGCCATCGGTTGTTTACAGCAATGACTCCTGTCCCATTTCCCTATCATACCTAATTTTAAAAGTATGAATAGAGTTTGTTTCCACAACCTGTTCCCCAACTGCATTCCATTTTCCCACTACTCTCACGCTAAAAGAAAACTTCCTAACATCTCTGTGACTCATCTGAGTTTCCAGTTTCCACCCATGTCCCCTCGTTCTGTTATTGTTTCGTGTGAACATTTCATCTATTTCCACTTTGTCAATTCCCCTGAGTATTTTATATGTCCCTATTATATCTCCTCTCTCCCTTTTCTCTAGTGTCGTAAGATTCAGTTCCTTCAGACGCTCTTCATATCCCGTCCCTCGTAACTCTGCGACAAGCCTCGTTGCAAACCTCTGAACCTTCTCCAGTTTCCTTATGTGTTTCTTCAGGTGGGGGCTCCATGATGGCGCGGCATACTCTAAGACTGGTCTCACGTAGGCCGTGTAAAGCGCCCTAAAAGACTCCTCACTTAGGTTTCTGAATGAAGTTCTAATTTTCGCCAGTGTAGAGCACGCTGCTGTCGTTTTCCTATTTAAATGTGCCTCAGGAGTTAGGTTAAGTGTTACATCCACTCCCAGGTCTCTTTCTCGAATCGTTACAAGTAGGCAGTTCCCCTTCATTGTGTACTGTCCCTTTGATCGCCTATCACCTGATTCCATTTCCATAACATTACATTTACTCGTGTTGAACTCCAGTAACCATTTCTCTGACCATCTCTGCAACCTGTCCAGGTCCTCTTGGAGGACCCTACAATCCTCATCTGTCACAATTCTTCTCATTAATTTTGTATCATCTGCGAACATTGACATGTATGATTCCACTCCTGTAACCATATCATTTACGTAAATTAGAAATAGGATTGGTCCCAGCACCGATCCTTGAGGTACTCCACTCGTTACTGTTCACCAGTCTGACTTCTCGCCCCTTACCATTAACCTCTGGCTCCTTCCTGTTAGGTAGTTCCTTACCTATGCTAGGGCCTTTCCGCTTACTCCTGCCTGCCTCTCAAGTTTGAATAGCAGTCTCATGTACGGTACTGTATCAAAGGCCTTTTGGCAGTCAAGAAATATTCAGTCTGCCCAGCCTTCTCTGTCCTGCCTTATCCTTGTTATTTTATCATAGAATTCGAAAAGGTTTGTTAGGCATGATTTCCCTGTCCAGAACCCATGTTGGTGCTTGTTTACAAACCCAATGCTTTCCAGGTGCTCAACAAGTCTTAGCCTAATTATTCTTTCAAGTATTTTGCAGGGGATGCTTGTCAGTGATACGGGTCTGTAGTTAAGTGCCTCCTCCCTATCACCTTTCTTGAAAATCGGTACAACATTTGCCTCCTTCCAGCAACTGGGCAATTCTCCCGACATAAGTGACTCATTAAAAATCATTGCCAGAGGCACGCTGAGGGCCTGCGCTGCCTCTTTTAGTATCTACGGTAATACTTTGTCTTGTCCAACCGCTTTAGTTGCATCTAATGTTGTCAACTGTTTTATGACCTCCTCTGCTGTCACCTTTATATCTGATAGTCTTCCGTCTAGGGTAATCTCTTCTAACAATGGGAGCCACTCAGGCTCGGTTGTGAACACTCCATGGAAACTTGCATTCAGTTCCTCGCAGATTTCCTTGTCACTTTCTGTATATGCCCCCTCTGTTTTCCTCAGTCTTGTCACTTGGTTATTTACCGACATCTTCTTTCTTATATGGTTATGTAGTAATTTAGGTTGTTTTTTCGCTTTGATTGCAATATCATTCTCATAATTTCTTTCCGATACTCGTCTTATTTTAATGTAATCGTTCCTAGCTCTGTTACATGTAATCCTGTTGTCCTCTGTCCTTTGTCTTCTGTACTTCCTCCACTCCCTCTTGCTTCTCACTTTTGCTTCCTGACACTGTCTATTAAACCATGGGTTATTATATTTCCTCCTGCTTTTTTCCTTTACTGTTGATATAAATCTCTCTTCAGCCTCCTTGCATTTCAATATGACTTGGTTCATCATACCTTGCACTGTTTTTCCTCTAATTTCTTCCTCCCACTGCACTTCTCCCAGGTAGTCCCTTATCCTTCTGTAGTCCCCTTTTCTATAATCAAGTCTCCTTTCCCAGACCTCCTGTCCTTTGGTCACAATTTTAAGTTCCATCATGTAGTCAAAGACTAGGACACAATGGTCACTGGCTCCTAGTGGTATTTCATGTTCCAAATGCTTCTACATTCTGGGTGAAAAATGAGGTCTAATAGGCTGGGCATATCCCCTCCTCTTTCCCTAGTGTCTTCTTCCACATGCTGTGTTAGCAAATTCCTGTCAATAACGTCTTCCAGCTTCGCTCCCCACGTCTCCTCCCCGCCATGGGGATTCCTTGTTTCCCAATTTATCTCTCCGTGATTTAGGTCCCCCATGATCAGCAGCTTCGCTCTCAATCTATGCGCTATTGTTGTTGCCCTCTGCAGTTCATCTATACATGCCTTGTTGCTGTCCTCATACTCCTGTCTGGCCTTCTATTGTTAGGCAGGGGATTGTAGAGTATCAAGATCACAATCTTCTTCCCATCCGCTGTCAGAGTTCCATGTATGGAGCTTGTGCTTTCATTGGTACCCGGATTTTCCAGCTCATCAAACTTCCATTTCTGCTTTATTAGGAGTGACACTCCCCCTCCCTGTCTCTATGTCCTTTCTTTTCTTATCACCTGGTACCCCTCTGGAAAGATTGCATCCGAGATCATACCATTTATTTTAGTTTACACTATTGCCACTATGTCTGGGTCTGCCTCACTAACTCTTTCTTTTATCTCTTCTGCTTTATTGGCTACCCATCAGCATTTGTGTACCAAACCTATATGAGTGTGTGTGTGTGTGTTTGTGTGTGTATGTGCGAAAAAAATAAAAAAAAATTAGTTAGTAACAGTTGTTTGATAGTTGAGAGGCGGGCCGAGAGAGCAGAGCTCAACCCCTGCATGTACAACTAGGTGAATACACACAAAAACACCGCGCGCGCGCGCGCGCGCGCACACACACACACACACACACACACACACACACACACACACACACACACACACACACACACACACACACACACACACACACACACATTCTCGCCTCTGACAAAACACAAGGAGGAGGATTGACTGTGAACCAATTCACAAATATGCAGACGAGGAGTCACAATAACATGGCTGAAATATGTTGACCAGACCACACACTAGAAAGTGAAGGGACGACGACGTTTCGGTCCGTCCTGGACCATTCTCAAGTCGATTGTGATGATGAAGATTGATAAAGAGTAAGCCACCCAAGAGATGGCACGGGCATGAATAGCCCGTATGTGGTTATTCATGCCCGTTATCCGCTGTAACGTTATGTTACGTTATGTTATGTTATCCGCCCCTGTTTTCCCAGCAACACCTGGGGACCTGGGATTGGCGGGTGGTGTACCAGAGGGAACTATAGTGGGCAAGGCTTACCATGAGCTATGGGAAGGAAAAGGCAGAAAGCCTCTGCCCTTGCCCCCCCCCCCCCCTGTGTACACAGTAAAGACTGAGCCAAGACTCTCAAAGAGCAGCCCAGTGAAGACTCCAAGACTGAGCCAATACAGTCACACACTATGCAGCAGGACCGGGCGATGGTAACTCAATTCCTCTTGAGACAGTCTCGGAGATGAGAGATTCAGTGACTGCATTAGTTTGGTTTAAACTGCATTTCCTCTTGATTTAAACCCTCTTTGTCTCGGTTTAAATCCCCTTTGTCTTGATATAAACCCCTTTTTTGATATTTAAACCTCTTGTCTTGACTAATACCCTTTTGTCTTAATTTAAAACTCCCATTTACTTGATTTAAACCCCCCTTTTACTTCATTTAATAATCCTTTGTTTAGGTCCAAATTCTCTTTTTCTTTTAATTAATGTGAATTTCTTTGGTCTTTATATTTGTCCTCCTTTGTTATACTCTGGGCCCCCTTTTCTGCCTGTAAAATGTATTGTCTTAATATTTACCTTTTCTGTTTAGTGCATTCTTTGTTTTAAGTAAATCCCATTTTTTCTTCGTCTTAACTTTGTTAAGTCTCGTGACAAGTGTGTTTGTGAAGGAGCACCAGGAATATTATGATACATGTCTTGCCTTCCTGTAAACTGTGTGGCCTTACACGGAAAATTTAACATGATGTGGAGGATGGGGAGATGGGGAGGATGGGGAGATGGGGAGGATGGGGAGGATGGGGAGATGGGAAGGATGGGGAGGATGGGGAGATGGGGAGGATGGGGAGAGTGGGGGATAGAGTGCAGACAATAAGTCACAATAAAGTGGCTGAAGATATAATGACCAAACCACACATCAGAAATTGAGGAAACGACGACGTTTCGGTCCGTCCTGGACCATTGTCAAGTCGTGTGGGATAGAGGATAGATGGGGAGTGTGTGATGGCCTTCTCCGGCCAGGGGTCTGGGCCTTTATAGGGACTAGTCTCCGGCCGGAGTCCCACGCCCCCCCCCCCCCTGACAGGTGCAGGAAGAGTACCATGTTAGCGGTCTCCATCAGGACTCAACATGGCTACAAGTCTGTACCGTTAATCAGGCTTAATTCAGTCTTTGATCTGCCGAGTTAATGCTTGTATCTCTCTCTCTCGTTTATGTAATTGTTCTCAGCTTACTTTAGTGATGGTCCTTAGTTTGTGCTCCCCACCACCATCACCACCACCTCTCCCCACCACCACAATCACCACCCACCATCACCAAAATCACCACCCACCACCACCATCTCAACCACTATCATCTCTCCCCACCACCACCACCACCTCTCCCCTCCACCACCATCACAACCACTATCATCTCTCCCCACCTCCACTATCACAACCACTATCGTCTCTCCCTACCACCACCACTACTATCTCCCATCCACCACCTCTCCCCGTGAAGTCTTAAGCAGACGTGAGTGTAGTCGGTGCTGTCTAGACTGTCTGGTTTGATTGATTGTAACAATCCTTCGTCCAGGAATCTTGAGAAACTCTGTCCTGAGTTAAAGGCACAATTAGATTTGGTGAAGAGGGAAGAGCAGCTTCAGAAGGTAGAGAATGACTAACTTGTAAGCATCTTCCAGAGTTAGAGAAGGCAAGCGAGACGTGAACTTTCTTAGAACGAAGACTAAGAACATTTAAGACAAAGATGCCATATATATAAACCTTCCACTGCCATATAAGATGAACAATATAAACTAATTGTAATAGTTGGTGACTCTGAGGTTATTCTTCCTCTTCGCAATACGTGTAGTTTGCATGACGGTATAGCCTCCCGACGACTGCACGAGTGGTAGTGTAGAAAGACGCGTATATGACAACTCACAACAACACATCAACGGTCACGACGTGCCCGAGTCAAGAAGAAAACGTCGCCGTCAAGGTGGGCGAGGATAACGGCAAAATAAATAGGAGGAAAGGACCGCAGGATGGTAATAAAGAAAACAGAAGGCGAACACAAAGCGTCGTCACAGTAAAGAGAGCGAGGGACGGAGGCAAGAGACGAAGGGTTGCCAAAGGATGCGAAGGAGGCAAGTGCAAAGGAAGGGAGGTGTGAGCAGAGGAAGGTACAAGGAGCAAATGTGTAAAAGGGTAGAGGAAGTCAAGATGGGACAAGCGAGGTCAGGACAGGGCAAGGTACGTAGACGGCATCCGGAGCTTCACGACTGGGACGCTAACGCATCGGACTCCGCAGAAGCGCCAGCAGGACAATGGGAGGAAGACCTAGAAAGGGCGTGAGGATAATTCTTGGGGGAACGCCATGTTAGAGGCACATCAGGCAAGGTGGCACAACACTTGGAAATCGGGACGACGGAGGATTGCTTCCGCTTAGTACCGGGGGCAGAGATGTGCGGCAAGGCAGCCTGGGGAGAGACAGGGAAGGCTTGCCAAAGAGTTCCAAAGCACGTTGTCCAGCATCGATTCAAACACATTGGAGATAGCAGAAGCAGCTGCGGGAGGATGGACTCAGATGAGTGGCGGAGGCGAGAGGAACGTCAGTGACAAACAGGTCAGGCACAGGTAAGGCGGCGGTGGGTGACAAGGAACTGGGGCAGGATGAGACAAAGCACGACTGAAGGGCGGAGTGACGACAGGAAGAGCCTTAGTGAACGTCGCAACGTAGGAAGGACACTGCTTCAAAGTGATGTCATGATATCACCACAGTTGGGGCAACAGAGTTTGTTGGACTCACAGTCGCGAGTGTAATGGGAACCACAGCATTTGTCACAACGGACGTCACTGGTGCAGCCAAGGGAGGTATGGTGAAAACCCTTACAACGAAAGCGCTGAGTGTGACGGGAAACGTACACCTCCAATTTCTGGAGGAAGCCATTAATCCAAACCCGATCAGGGAGGAGGGAGTCAAGAGAAGTAAGGAGGGCACTGCCAGTATCACACAGGTCGCCATCAATTCTTCACATAAATTTCTTGACACCAAAGATCGGAAGGTCAGCATCCTACAGTTGCGCCAGGATGTCCGCACTAACGTCAACCCACATATCGCCAGACCACATATCGTACCTAAGGGTCACCCAGAGGCGTATAACAACGGACCTTGTAACCACAGATATCAGTAACGACCGAAAGCACCAAGTCCCCGGAGGAAGCGTGATCCACTGCAATCAAGTTTCTGCGTTTGTTCTGCCTGAAATCGTGCACCTTGATCTTAAAGAATTCTGGAACGGCTTGATAGAAAAGTCTTCGTGCCTTACTATTTCCAAAAACACTCAGATCAGCGGGCGTGTCGGCATCAAAGGCGATGATGAACGTACGTAGTCCAGGAGAACTCGTCTGACCGGGAGGGCGTGAAGACAGGTTCCTGGGGTCACAGGGCACCGCAGGATGCATGCGACGTTTCGCCCCCAATCTATTAACCTTACTATGATGTTTACTGTCCAGAAAAACACCCTCGGGATCACCCTCCAAGACCGGGAGAACGTCGTGACCGGAACAACGGGTCCGTGCCAGGGGACAACGCGTCCTGAAAACCCTCAAAGCGATCGGAAATGTTCACGGAAGAAACGCTGCGCGAACCACCCTCTGTCGCCATGGTCGGCCGGCAAGTCATTCTGAGGTTACGTATATTCACATTTCGGAACCAGGAGAATAGGTTGATAGTTGACCAGACCACACACTAGAAGTTGAAGGGACGACGACGTTTCGGTCCGTCCTGGACCATTCTCAAGTCGATTGTGATGAGGAGGTAGAGATAGTGTGTGTTGTCCCCGGGATGGGTTACGTGTTTAATATAATTACCAAATTATTCAGTGGTATTGGGATCAAACATATTATCTGCCTCACTGCTATTGTGGAGGATATAGGAATCTGTGGGAGAAATTGTTCTGTTTTCTGTAGGGTGTAAGTGCGGCACCCAAGTAGGTGTGAACAGTGGCTTTGTGGTCCTGGGGCAGGTGCAGGTGGTCGTGGGTGTAGGTGGTTCTTGCAATCATTGAGTCGGTTACAGTCTAGACAAATATTGCAAGAACTGGTACACTATAATGAAATAACAACTGGGAACATTCCTAGTGACAAAATACAATTTATGCAAGGGATGAAGGGCATGTATTTAGGGCAGGTGTTGTATTTAAGGCTGGTATTGTATTTAAGGCAGGTGTTGTATTTAAGGCAAATGTATTTAAGGCAGGTGTTGTATTTAAGGCAAATGTTGTATTTAAGGCAGGTGTTGTATTTAAGGCTGGTATTGTATTTAAGGCAGGTGTTGTATTTAAGGCAAATGTTGTATTTAGAGTAGGGGGTTGTATTTAGAGCAGGTGTTGTATTTAGGGTAGGGGTTGTATTTAGGGTAGGGGCTTGTATTTATGGCAGGTGTTGTAATTAAGGCAAATGTTGTATTAGGGTAGGAAGTTGTATTTAGGGCAGGTGTTGAATTTAGGATACGGGGTTGTATTTAGGGTAGGTGTTGTATTTAGGGCAGGTGTTGCATTTAAGGCAGGTGTTGTTTTTAGGATAGGGGGTTGTATTTAGGGTAGGTGTTGTATTTAGGGCAGGTGTTGTATTTAAGGCAGGTGTTGTATTTAGGGTAAGGAGTTATATTTATGGAAGGTGTTGTATTTAAGGAAGGTGTTGTATTTTAGGCAGGTGTTGTATTTAGGGTAGGGGGTTGTATTTATAGCAGGTGTTGTATTTAGGGTAGGGGATTGTATTTAAGGCAGGTGATGTATTTAGGGTAGAAGGTTGCATTTAGGGCAGGTGTCTTTATGACAGGTGTTGTATTTAGGGTAGGGGGTTTGTATTTAGGGCAGGTGTTGTATTTAGGGTAGGGGTTGTATGCAGGCCAGGTGTTGTATTTTAGGCAGGTGTTTTATTTAGGGTAGAGTGTTGTATTTAGGGCAGGTGTTGTTTTTAAGACAGGTGTTGTATACAGGGTAGAAGGTTGTATTTAGGGTAGGGGTTGTTGTTAGGGCAGGTATTGTAGATACAGCAGGGCTTGTAGCTTTTATCTGGTCATTACAAGCTGCTGCGGTGGAGTTTGTGGGGGTTTAAAAACATGTAACAGAGGTATTGAGGAGCATATAGGGAGAGGAGACGTAGTGTGTTTACTAGTTGTGTTTACTAGTTGTGTTTACTAGTTGTGTTTACTAGTTGTGTTTACTAGTTGTGTTTACGGGGGTTGAGCTTTGCTCTTTCGGCCCGCCTCTCAACTGTCAATCAACTGTTTACTAACTACTTTTTTTTCCCCACACCACACACACACACACACACACACACACCCCAGGAAGCAGCCCGTGACAGCTGGCTAACTCCCAGGTACCTATTTACTGCTAGGTAATAGGGGCATTCAGGGTGAAAGAAACTTTGCCCATTTGTTTCTGCCTCGTGCGGGAATCGAACCCGCGCCACAGAATTACGAATCCTGCGCGCTATCCACCAGGCTGTGTGTGTGTGTGTGTGTGTGTGTGTGTGTGTGTGTGTGTGTGTGTGTGTGTGTGTGTGTGTGTGTGTGTGTGTGTGTGTGTGTGTGCAGGCAGAGGGAGAGTTCCACACGTGACAAACATGTTGAGAATGTTGATGAAATGTTTTGGAAAAGGATAAGGTAAGGCAATTATCAGGAGGAAGGGAACAGCCAGAATAACTAAATAGCACTTGGAAGGGATATGAGGGCAGGATAGGAGTTGGGATATGAGGGCAGGATGGGGGCTGGGAAATGAGGGCAGGATAGGGGCTGGAATATAGGGGCAGGATAGGAGCTGGAATATGAGGGCAGGATAGGAGCTGGAATATAGGGGCAGGATAGGAGCTGGGATATGAGGGCAGGATAGGAGCTGGAATATGTGGGCAGGATAGGGGCTGGGATATGAGGGCAGGATAGGGGCTGGAATATGAGGGCAGGATAGGAGCTGGAATATGAGGGCAGGATAGGAGCTGGAATATAGGGGCAGGATAGGAGCTGGGATATGAGGGCAGGATAGGAGCTGGAATATGTGGGCAGGATAGGGGCTGGGATATGAGGGCAGGATAGGGGCTGGAATATGAGGGCAGGATAGGAGCTGGGATATGAGGGCAGGATAGGAGCTGGAATATAGGGGCAGGATAGGAGCTAGGATATGAGGGCAGGATAGGAGCTAGGATATGAGGGCAGGATAGGACCTGGTGTGAGATTATTTATTGGTGTTGACACTAGAAGTGTCCTCAGTCAGAAAGGACTGCACAAGTCAGCACTTTGAATGCCACATGTGTAGATTATACTTTAAATTTTAAATAAATAGTGAGAGCAGCCGCCAGAGTCTAAATCCTTGGAACTCTTATCAACTAGGTCGTTCAGCTCCTCTAATGCCTTGGGCAATCTAAAGGATAGCTCCAAGATTCTCACACCGAATTTAGTATTCAGTGGTAATGGCTATGAATCAGGTCTGAATCCAGAAGCAGACCTTCGTGGAGTGCAAGAAATAGCTCAGTATGTTGCAGCATGGTTGAGACAATAATGTTGGGAGGTATTGACATAAAGACACTTTTCTTTTGCCAGCAACAATATTTATTCCTAAAACTTACTCTAATACAAGACACAAGCATCTTAAAGATACGTTAATGTCTTTAAGTGACACTAAAGACAGTTATCCAAACAGCAGTACAGCAAGGACTCCTATCCTTGCTGCTCTAAAGGATTCCTATCCTTGCCGCTCTAAAGGACTCCTATCCTTGCCGCTCTAAAGGATTCCTATCCTTGCTGCTCTAAAGGACTCCTATCCTTGCCGCTCTAAAGGATTCCTATCCTTGCTGCTCTAAAGGACTCCTATCCTTGCTGCTCTAAAGGACTCCTATCCTTGCCGCTCTGAAGGACTCCTATCCTTGCCGTTTTTAGTATAGTACGGATTCCTATCCCTACCGCTCTTGGCTGGTATAATGAACAAGGCTGAACAATAGGGGTGATCACTCGGACTCTAGATACCAATCAAAACAACTCCAACAAAACAATTAACATCAATACAAACGCAGCAAAACCTGTCCCAGACAGTCTCTGGTAACCGTCTCAATTACGTTAATAAACGTCTCTGAAGACAACGGTCAAAACAACAGTTTTATTTAATTACACTAATTAGATTCGCTGATTAATTGCATTAATAACTGTCAACCAGACAGTCAATAACAAAGGCACTCTACATTAGTTACAACCTGTGTCTCAAACGGTCAAACAATCAAAACAATAATTCGCTAACCATAATTACTCTGTCACTTGGACCATTTAAACACTCAGTGAGTAATTACAATAATTACTGACAAATGGACAGTTAATTAAACACGAATTACGTTAACTCAACGCTGTCGGTCAAGTCAACTTGCCAAACAAGAATAAGACACTTCACTTGATTACGTTAATTACACTAACTGCACTTTTTAATTAACAATTAAAGATCACATAAAGTCCTAGTCGCCAAGTAACACTAGGCTAAACTTCTCGGTGCTAGACAATAACACAACACAGCTCATCACAACACAACACAACACATAATTAATAATCACACTGATATTAATCAATAAACACAGTAATTAATAAATCAGAGTATCACAACAGGTCATTCCTCACCTCTCTGGAATCACTGGTTTCTCCTGAAATGATTCAACCCATTCACATGGAAAGCTGTAAACAGAACGGTATAATATCGAACCGAACCACACTACAACACAATGTTACAA
Organism: Procambarus clarkii; assembly: GCF_040958095.1. NCBI lineage: Eukaryota > Metazoa > Arthropoda > Malacostraca > Decapoda > Cambaridae > Procambarus > Procambarus clarkii. The sequence continues at coordinate 47,341,283 of NC_091169.1, read as the reverse complement.
TCCTGACACTGTGTAATGTATGTGTATTACACAACCAGGAAGCCAATTACAGTAGTCCCACCGACGGACTGTAGTCGTCCCTTACATGAGCGTTTCCTGGGCTACGCTTCACTCACCTGTATGGCTGCTATGGGACGACGTCCAGCCGCAGGTTGATGTAAAGTCAATAGAAACTCATCCATACATTAAAACATTGATTGTAACCATGATATATATGTGCTTCAGCCTACAGTTTAGACCTATTGTCTTATGTATGACCCTCTGTCCTGCGTGACAGTGAATACCAGCATTATCCTCACTTTAATAAGACTATCAAAATCCTCAGATTAGGCAAAATTGTAATTAATTTTGTCAATAAAGATGTTAATAATAATAATAGAAACTCAAGCACAAAACACAAAGATAATATTTGAGTGCTCACTTTAGACCGGCTTTCTCATTTAAACCTCTCCTCATACACACAGACACGAATACTGCAGTTGACTGAAGAACTACCAAGCTCTCTCTCCACACGTGGTTATATGAGACCACGTGGAGTGTGACCCGGTGGCGACACAGGGTGCTGACTCAGACGATGACAAGTCAGGCGCCTCAGCACGGGCACGGTATGCCTCAGCACGGGCACGGTATGCCCCAGCATGGAGAGCGGTGTAGGCACACTCAGATGGGCGAGAATTTGCCTGCAGTAGGGGTTCAGCTGCAAGGGTGGCATTTGCTCGCTCCAAGCTGGAGGTGAGGAGCGGCGGACCCACGCACACGGTGCAAGGTGTGGCTCGTGTGCTAGGTGGCCACCTCGTGTCAAGGTACACAGGGCGACGACACGGATCTGGCGGGAGTCTCTGTCACCCAGAACTGGCGGGAATCTCTGTCCCCCAGAACTGGCGGGAGTCTCTGTCCCCCAGAACTGGCGGGAATCTCTATGTCCCCCAGAACTGGCGGGAGTCTCTGTCCCCCAGAACTGGCGGGAATCTCTATGTCCCCCAGAACTGGCGGGAGTCTCTGTCCCCCAGAACTGGCGGGAGTCTCTATGTCCCCCAGAACTGGCGGGAATCTCTGTGTCCCCCAGAACTGGCGGGAATCTCTGTGTCCCCCAGAACTGGCGGGAATCTCTGTGTCCCCCAGAACTGGCGGGAATCTCTGTGTCCCCAGAACTGGCGGGAATCTCTGTGTCCCCCAGAACTGGCGGAATCTCTGTGTCCCCCAGAACTGGCGGGAATCTCTGTGTCCCCCAGAACTGGCGGGAATCTCTGTGTCCCCCAGAACTGGCGGGAGTCTCTATGTCCCCCAGAACTGGCGGGAGTCTCTATGTCCCCCAGAACTGGCGGGAGTCTCTATGTCCCCCAGAACTGGCGGGAGTCTCTATGTCCCCCAGAACTGGCGGGAGTCTCTATGTCCCCCAGAACTGGCGGGAGTCTCTATGTCCCCCAGAACTGGCGGGAGTCTCTATGTCCCCCAGAACTGGCGGGAGTCTCTATGTCCCCCAGAACTGGCGGGAGTCTCTATGTCCCCCAGAACTGGCGGGAGTCTCTATGTCCCCCAGAACTGGCGGGAGTCTCTATGTCCCCCAGAACTGGCGGGAGTCTCTATGTCCCCCAGAACTGGCGGGAGTCTCTATGTCCCCCAGAACTGGCGGGAGTCTCTATGTCCCCCAGAACTGGCGGGAGTCTCTATGTCCCCCAGAACTGGCGGGAGTCTCTATGTCCCCCAGAACTGGCGGGAGTCTCTATGTCCCCCAAAACTGGCGGGAATCTCTGTCCCCCAGAACTGGCGGGAGTCTCTATGTCCCCCAGAACTGGCGGGAGTCTCTATGTCCCCCAGAACTGGCGGGAATCTCTGTCCCCCAGAACTGGCGGGAATCTCTATGTCCTCCAGAGATAGATCACTTGCGTCAAACTATCTGCCAATTAGCCTAACGTCTATTGTGGGAAAGTTACTTGAATCAATAATTGCAAATACAATTCGTCTCCATCTTGAAAAACATAAATTAATAAATGAGTCGCAACATGGTTTTATAAATGGCCGTTCATGTTTAACAAATTTGCTAACTTTTTATTCCAGCATAGTTGAGGCAGTTGATAGTGGTAAGGATTGTGATGTTGTGTACCTTGACTTTAGCAAAGCTTTTGATACAGTGCCACATGAAAGACTGATTAAAAGATTGAGTCTCATGGTATTGGGGGTGCTATATTAAGCTGGATTAGGGCATGGCTATACCAAAGGAAACAGAGAGTTAGTATAAATGGAATCAAGTCAGAGTGGGAAAATGTTGTAAGTGGAGTGCCTCAAGGCTCTGTCCTGGGACCTCTGTTGTTTATAATATATATAAATGATTTAGATTCAGGTTTGAGTAGCAACATTTGCAAATTTGCCGATGATACGAAAATCGGTAGGGAAATTAATTCGGAGGAGGACTCACTATCACTTCAAGTTGATCTAGATAGGGTTTTGAAATGGTCAAAGGATTGGCAGATGCAGTTTAATGCTGATAAATGTAAAGTTCTGAGGTTAGGTAATGATGATAGAGTTACAAGATACGAGCTAGATGGTGTTGTGATTGCGAAGTCGGATTGCGAAAGGGATCTGGGAGTTATGATTAGTAAGAATTTAAAACAAAAGGATCAATGCATAAATGTTCGTAATAAGGCAAATCGGACACTTGGATTTATTAATCGCAGCGTTAGTAACAAGACACCTGGTGTGGTTCTCAAGCTATATCTTGCTCTAGTTAGGCCCCATTTAGATTATGCAGTTCAGTTTTGGTCGCCATATTATAGAATGGATATAAATTCACTTGATCGTGTCCAGCGTAGGATGACTAAGTTAATTCCCCAAATTAGAAATCTTTCATATGAAGAAAGATTAACAAAGCTTAAGTTGCATTCACTGGAAAGGCGAAGAGTTAGGGGTGACATGATAGAGGTTTACAAGTGGATGAATGGACATAACCGGGGGGATATTAATAGGGTATTAAAAGTATCAACACAGGACAGAACACGAAACAATGGGTATAAATTGGATAAGTTTAGATTTAGGAAAGACTTGGGTAAATACTGGTTCAGTAACAGGGTTGTTGATTTGTGGAACCAATTGCCGCGTAACATTGTGGAGGTGGGGTCCCTCGATTGTTTCAAGCACGGGTTGGACAAGTATATGAGTGGGATTGGGTGGTTATAGAATAGGAGCTGCCTCGTATGGGCCAATAGGCCTTCTGCAGTTACCTTTGAACATAAGAACATAAGAACAAAGGTAACTGCAGAAGGCCTATTGGCCCATACGAGGCAGCTCCTATTCTATAACCACCCAATCCCACTCATATACTTGTCCAACCCGTGCTTGAAACAATCGAGGGACCCCACCTCCACAATGTTACGCGGCAATTGGTTCCACAAATCAACAACCCTGTTACTGAACCAGTATTTACCCAAGTCTTTCCTAAATCTAAACTTATCCAATTTATATCCATTGTTCCGTGTTCTGTCCTGTGTTGATACTTTTAATACCCTATTAATATCCCCCCGGTTATGTCCATTCATCCACTTGTAAACCTCTATCATGTCACCTCTAACTCTTCGCCTTTCCAGTGAATGCAACTTAAGCTTTGTTAATCCTTCTTCATATGAAAGATTTCTAATTTGGGGAATTAACTTAGTCATCCTACGCTGGACACGTTCAAGTGAATTTATATCCATTCTATAATATGGCGACCAAAACTGAACTGCATAATCTAAATGGGGCCTAACTAGAGCAAGATATAGCTTGAGAACCACACCAGGTGTCTTGTTACTAACGCTGCGATTAATAAATCCAAGTGTCCGATTTGCCTTATTACGAACATTTATGCATTGATCCTTTTGTTTTAAATTCTTACTAATCATAACTCCCAGATCCCTTTCGCAATCCGACTTCGCAATCACAACACCATCTAGCTCGTATCTTGTAACTCTATCATCATTACCTAACCTCAGAACTTTACATTTATCAGCATTAAACTGCATCTGCCAATCCTTTGACCATTTCAAAACCCTATCTAGATCAACTTGAAGTGATAGTGAGTCCTCCTCCGAATTAATTTCCCTACCGATTTTCGTATCATCGGCAAATTTGCAAATGTTGCTACTCAAACCTGAATCTAAATCATTTATATATATTATAAACAACAGAGGTCCCAGGACAGAGCCTTGAGGCACTCCACTTACAACATTTTCCCACTCTGACTTGATTCCATTTATACTAACTCTCTGTTTCCTTTGGTATAGCCATGCCCTAATCCAGCTTAATATAGCACCCCCAATACCATGAGACTCCATCTTTTTAATCAGTCTTTCATGTGGCACTGTATCAAAAGCTTTGCTAAAGTCAAGGTATACAACATCGCAATCCTTACCACTATCAACTGCCTCAACAATGCTAGAATAAAAAGATAACAAATTTGTTAAACATGAACGGCCATTTATAAAACCATGTTGCGACTCAATTATTAATTTATGTTTTTCAAGATGAAGACGAATTTTATTTGCTATTATAGATTCGAGTAACTTTCCCACAATAGACGTTAGGCTAATTGGTCGATAGTTAGACGCAAGTGATCTATCTCCTTTCTTAAAAACTGGTATCACATTAGCAACTTTCCAAAACTCTGGCACTCTGCCTGACTCTATTGATTTATTAAATATGGTTGACAGTGGGTCACAAAGCTCCTCTTTGCATTCTTTAAGCACCCTAGCAAACACTTCATCCGGCCCTGGGGATTTGTTTGGTTCGAGTTTTACTATTTGTCTAAGAACATCCTCCCTGGTAACTGCTAAACTCGTCAACCTGTCCTCGTCCCCACCCACATAGACTTGTTCGGCTGAAGGCATATTGTTAAGTTCCTCTTTAGTAAATACAGATACAAAATATTTATTAAAAATACTACTCATCTCTTCATCACTATCTGTTATTTGACCTGTCTCAGTTTTTAATGGACCTATCCTTTCCCTAGTCTTAGTACGATATAACTGAAAAAACCCTTTAGGATTTGTCTTTGCTTGCCCTGCTATGCGAACTTCATAGTTTCTTTTTGCTTTCCTTATCTCTTTTTTAACATTTCTAACCAGTTGTACGAATTCCTGTTCTAAAGTGACCTCCCCATTTTTAATCCTTTTGTACCAAGCTCTCTTTTTACCTATAAGGTTCTTCAAATTCTTTGTTATCCACTTTGGGTCATTAGTATTCGATCTATTCAATTTGTATGGTATACTACGTTCCTGTGCTTTGTTTAGAATATTCTTAAATAAGTTATATATTGAATCCACATCGAAATCCCCATTTAAGTCACCTATCGCTGGGTTCATGTCTCGCTCCAAGACCGGCCCACACCCCATACCCAAGACTTTCCAATCAATTTGACCCAAAAAATTTCTTAGGCTATTAAAATCAGCTTTTCGAAAATCTGGCACTTTAACAGAATTTTCTCCTACTGGTCTATTCCATTCTATGCTAAATCTGATTTCTTTGTGATCACTGCTCCCTAGCTCACTCCCTATTTCGATGTCATTAATTTGCGTTTCCCTGTTAGTTAACACTAAATCTAAAATATTATTTTCCCGTGTTGGTTCCTTAATGTGTTGCGTAAGAAAGCAATCGTCAATTAATTCTAGAAAATCTTCTGCTTCACTATTCCCTGTTTTGTTCAACCAGTTTATTCCGCTAAAATTAAAGTCACCCATGACATAAATACTGTTAGATCTAGATGCTCTAGATATTTCATCCCATAGATGCTTTGCTTCCATTCTGTCTAAATTTGGTGGCCTATATATTACTCCTATTATAATATTATTAGCTTTTTCGTTTAATTCAATCCAAATAGTTTCTGTGTGTGGCTCTGTTTTGATTCCCTCTTTGAGACTACATTTCAAATTGTCCCTAACATATATGGCTACTCCACCTCCTCGTCTAATATATCTATCTGTGTGAAATAGTTTAAATCCATATATTTGATATTCAGCTAATAGTTCTCTATTTTCTACATTCATCCACGTTTCGGTAAGTGCAATAATATCTATTTTTTCTGTGCAGACAAGAGCATTTAATTCGTTAATTTTATTTCTTAGACTTCTACTGTTAGTGTAATATACCCTAAGTGAATTGTTATTTTGCGGACCTTCTCTTTCCCTGATCGTTTTGCCAATTCCTTTCTCCCACAAACACATACTTTTATTACCTCCTTCCTCCAAATCAATTCCCATACCTCTATCTACTAACAGTTTAAACCCAAACAAACACCTCTAACCACTTCTTCTAGCGAGTTCGCAACAGCAACAACCCCAGCTCTCGATAGATGCACCCCATCACGAGCATACATTTCATTTCTTCCATAGAAGTGTTCCCAGTTGTCTATGAAAGATATTGCATTTGATTTGCAATATCTTTCCAGCCGGCAATTGACACCAAGTGCCCTAGATATCCATTCATTTCCCACTCCCTTTCTTGGAAGAATGCCACATATGATCGGGATTCCTCCCTTGCTCCTAACTAACTCTATGGCTGTTTTATACATAAGAACATAAGAACATAAGAATAAAGGTAACTGCAGAAGGCCTATTGGCCCATACGAGGCAGCTCCTATTCTATAACCACCCAATCCCACTCATATACTTGTCCAACCCGTGCTTGAAACAATCGAGGGACCCCACCTCCACAATGTTACGCGGCAATTGGTTCCACAAATCAACAACCCTGTTACTGAACCAGTATTTACCCAAGTCTTTCCTAAATCTAAACTTATCCAATTTATATCCATTGTTTCGTGTTCTGTCCTGTGTTGATACTTTTAATACCCTATTAATATCCCCCCGGTTATGTCCATTCATCCACTTGTAAACCTCTATCATGTCACCCCTAACTCTTCGCCTTTCCAGTGAATGCAACTTAAGCTTTGTTAATCTTTCTTCATATGAAAGATTTCTAATTTGGGGAATTAACTTAGTCATCCTACGCTGGACACGTTCAAGTGAATTTATATCCATTCTATAATATGGCGACCAAAACTGAACTGCATAATCTAAATGGGGCCTAACTAGAGCAAGATATAGCTTGAGAACCACACCAGGTGTCTTGTTACTAACGCTGCGATTAATAAATCCAAGTGTCCGATTTGCCTTATTACGAACATTTATGCATTGATCCTTTTGTTTTAAATTCTTACTAATCATAACTCCCAGATCCCTTTCGCAATCCGACTTCGCAATCACAACACCATCTAGCTCGTATCTTGTAACTCTATCATCATTACCTAACCTCAGAACTTTACATTTATCAGCATTAAACTGCATCTGCCAATCCTTTGACCATTTCAAAACCCTATCTAGATCAACTTGAAGTGATAGTGAGTCCTCCTCCGAATTAATTTCCCTACCGATTTTCGTATCATCGGCAAATTTGCAAATGTTGCTACTCAAACCTGAATCTAAATCATTTATATATATTATAAACAACAGAGGTCCCAGGACAGAGCCTTGAGGCACTCCACTTACAACACTTTCCCACTCTGACTTGATTCCATTTATACTAACTCTCTGTTTCCTTTGGTATAGCCATGCCCTAATCCAGCTTAATATAGCACCCCCAATACCATGAGACTCTATTTTTTTTAATCAGTCTTTCATGTGGCACTGTATCAAAAGCTTTGCTAAAGTCAAGGTATACAACATCGCAATCCTTACCACTATCAACTGCCTCAACAATGCTAGAATAAAAAGATAACAAATTTGTTAAACATGAACGGCCATTTATAAAACCATGTTGCGACTCAATTATTAATTTATGTTTTTCAAGATGAAGACGAATTTTATTTGCTATTATAGATTCGAGTAACTTTCCCACAATAGACGTTAGGCTAATTGGTCGATAGTTAGACGCAAGTGATCTATCTCCTTTCTTAAAAACTGGTATCACATTAGCAACTTTCCAAAACTCTGGCACTCTGCCTGACTCTATTGATTTATTAAATATGGTTGACAGTGGGTCACAAAGCTCCTCTTTGCATTCTTTAAGCACCCTAGCAAACACTTCATCCGGCCCTGGGGATTTGTTTGGTTTGAGTTTTACTATTTGTTTAAGAACATCCTCCCTGGTAACTGCTAAACTCGTCAACCTGTCCTCGTCCCCACCCACATAGACTTGTTCGGCTGAAGGCATATTGTTAAGTTCCTCTTTAGTAAATACAGATACAAAATATTTATTAAAAATACTACTCATCTCTTCATCACTATCTGTTATTTGACCTGTCTCAGTTTTTAATGGACCTAGCCTTTCCCTAGTCTTAGTACGATATAACTGAAAAAAACCTTTAGGATTTGTCTTTGCTTGCCCTGCTATGCGAACTTCATAGTTTCTTTTTGCTTTCCTTATCTCTTTTTTAACATTTCTAACCAGTTGTACGAATTCCTGTTCTAAAGTGACCTCCCCATTTTTAATCCTTTTGTACCAAGCTCTCTTTTTACCTATAAGGTTCTTCAAATTCTTTGTTATCCACTTTGGGTCATTAGTATACGATCTATTCAATTTGTATGGTATACTACGTTCCTGTGCTTTGTTTAGAATATTCTTAAATAAGTTATATATTGAATCCACATCGAAATCCCCATTTAAGTCACCTATCGCTGGGTTCATGTCTCGCTCCAAGACCGGCCCACACCCCATACCCAAGCCTTTCCAATCAATTTGACCCAAAAAATTTCTTAGGCTATTGAAATCAGCTTTTCGAAAATCTGGCACTTTAACAGAATTTTCTCCTACTGGTCTATTCCATTCTATGCTAAATCTGATTTCTTTGTGATCACTGCTCCCTAGCTCACTCCCTATTTCGATGTCATTAATTTGCGTTTCCCTGTTAGTTAACACTAAATCTAAAATATTATTTTCCCGTGTTGGTTCCTTAATGTGTTGCGTAAGAAAGCAAACGTCAATTAATTCTAGAAAATCTTCTGCTTCACTATTCCCTGTTTTGTTCAACCAGTTTATTCCGCTAAAATTAAAGTCACCCATGACATAAATACTGTTAGATCTAGATGCTCTAGATATTTCATCCCATAGATGCTTTGCTTCCATTCTGTCTAAATTTGGTGGCCTATATATTACTCCTATTATAATATTATTAGCTTTTTCGTTTAATTCAATCCAAATAGTTTCTGAGTGTGGCTCTGTTTTGATTCCCTCTTTGAGACTACATTTCAAATTGTCCCTAACATATATACCTCTGAATCAGTTCCTCACTCCTGACTCGACCAACATCATTTCCTCCCACGCTAATGCAAATAATGGGATTGTTCCCATTACCAGCCATAATATCATTCATGTTGTTTATAATATCACCAATGCCAGCTCCGGGATAGCAAACCCTTAACCTGTTCCCCCTATCTCTAGCACAAAACGTTCTATCCAAATACCTTATCTGGGAATCTCCCACAACTAATGTTTGCTTAGGTACTTCCTTTACTTTCTGAGGGGCCTGCGCTTCCTTTCTCTTCGTTGCTTTCCCTTTTGCGCGATCCACAGTCTCTCCACAGCACTCGTCCTCCAAAACGTCAAATGAATTTGAAGTTGCTATGGCGTTTGAAGGCGGCTTTATCAAAGTCTTCTTAAGGCCCCTGTCTTTCGCAACTCTCCAAGACGAGGTCCCTTTACTGCTGGTCTCCTCCTTCGTTACTTCTCGTTGTTTTTTAAGCTGACGCACCTCCTCCCGCAGAGAGTCCAACTCTGTCCTCAGGGCTCCCACTAGAGTCACCAGGTCCTTAACTACAACTTCCATATTGCTATGATAATATAACAACACTCAGGAGCTCCGGTTAACACAACCTCTCACTGTGACTTCACCTGACCGTTCTTATGTTCTTATGTTCTTATATGAGTGGGATTGGGTGGTTATAGAATAGGAGCTGCCTCGTATGGGCCAATAGGCCTTCTGCAGTTGCCTTTGTTCTTATGTTCTTAACTGGCGGGAATCTCTGTCCCCCAGAACTGGTGGGAATCTCTGTCCCCCAGAACTGGTGGGAATCTCTGTCCCCCAGAACTGGTGGGAATCTCTATGTCCCCCAGAACTGGCGGGAGTCTCCGTGTCCCCCAGAACTGGCGGGAATCACACTATTTAACGTAAGGAAAGAAATGGCAGCTTACTGGACACAGTTTCTTAACCCTTGAGATCACGTCTCATAACACCAGATTGACGGATAGTCTCGGTAGAACGAGATGCACTCAGATGCAGTCCGCTTGGCACTGCGAGTGGTAAGTTAGCTTTGGTGCACTCAATTTGGTGCACTCAGGTGAGAAGCAACTGGTGGTGTGCACTCCAACACACTGAAAGCTCACTGGTAATACTCCTCATAGCTGGGATATGAGGGCAGGATAGGAGCTGGGATAGAAGGATAAGGATATAGGAACAGTGGTCATGCTTAGGGACTGTCGAGGATCGAACGTGGACCCGCAAGACACCAGACCATCTCTGGTCCCCACAGCACCAGTAAGTTTCCTTACATATTTTTTGAAACGATAAGAAAACTTTGTCATTTGTGTAGGAAGAGTTTTGGAGATGATAGGGAGGAACACAGCAACATCAGAGGAAACACAACATTCTCAAAGTTTAATACACAAATATCAATATTTTTTCAGTAATAAAATAATTCAGTATGTGTGGTGTGCATAAAGTGATTTATATTAATTGATTTTAAACTAACAAACTGTTTTTTTTTTTTTTAATATATAGAAGAGTTGTTACATTCTTGTAGAGCCACTAGTACGCGTAGCGTTGCGGGCAGGTCCCTGGAATACGATCCCCGCCGCGAAGAATCGTTGTTACAACCAAGTACACATTTTACTGTTGCGTTAAACAGAGGCTACAGTTAAGGATTTGCGCCCAGTAAATCCTCCCCGGCCAGGATACGAACCCATGACAAAGCGCTCGCGGAACACCAGGCGAGTGTCTTACCACTACACCACGGAGACTAAACTGTTAAATTATAAGACAGACACTGTTAAATTATATATACAAATCGAGACATTACGGGCATTAGTTACTGGGAAGGAGAACTCTTAGTGGTTTTCCAGGTATATCACAGACTAGGGAGCAGACTGGGTCACTGGAATATGAGACGGGGTACTCTCGCATACCTCGGGGTACACACCGTACACACCGTACGGTGTGTACGGTGGTATATATACACCGTATATATACCACCGTAAATTATACGGTGGTATAATTCTCTCGGGGTACACACCGTATATTGACGTAAAAAATCCCCATCGTCAACGTATGATGTACTGAATATTATAGCGGCTCGCTATAATTGACCTCATGTCTCGATTTCTATTTTGTTATTTATATATACAAGAGTTGTTACATTCTTGTACAACCACCAGAACGCGTAGCGTTTCAGGCAGGTCCTTCTTATCTTGAGGTTATCTTGAGATGATTTCGGGGCTTAGTGTCCCCGCGGCCCGGTCCTCGACCAGGCCTCCACCCCCATGAAGCAGCCCGTGACAGCTGGCTAACACCCAGGTATCCATTTACTGCTTGGTAACAGGGACATCAGGGTGAAAGAAACATTTTGCCCATTTGTCTCCGCCTCCACCGGGGATCGAACCCGGAATTTCAGGACTACGAATCCGAAGCGCTGTCCACCCAGCTCTCAGGCGCCCTCTGACGCCTGACCCTTCTCGGTCCTTAATCCTATGTTCCCTGGAATACGACCCGCCAAATCGTTTAACAACCAGGTACCCATTTTACTGCTGGGTGAACAGAGGCTACAGTTAAGGATTGGCGCCCTAACAATGACAATGGGGATTCTAGCTCTTTATTTCCCGTCTATTAACCTTGTTGTACCCGTGACATTAACGCTTCATTATTCTAGCAATTACTATGTTAAGCTTTTCCTTAGTTGTGGGTGGAGGTGGCTTCCACAACTTCTTGTCTTAGTACATCCCACTTGTTGGTCACCCGTACAGGGCACGAGTACTGGTCACCCGTACAGGGCACGAGTACTTCCTTACATTTCTTCGACCCATTTGCGACTCCAGCTTCCACTTGTGTCCTCTTGTCCTACTGTTTTTCAGCTTAAAGAGGCTGTTTTTGTCTGTTCCCTACAGTATCTTGTACGTTGTTATCATATCTCCTCTATTTCTTCTATTCTCCAACGTTGTGAGATCCAGTTTCTTCAGCCGATCTTCATAACTTAACCCTCTAAGCTCTGGCAGTTTTCTAGTCGCAAACCTATCCACTTTTTTCGATTTTAGTTTTATATTTCACAAGGTATGGATTCCATGCCGGTGCTGCACATTCTAATACTGGTCTACCAAAAGCTGTGTAGATTGCCTTGAACGTGTCCTGGGGCCAGATTCACGAAGCAGTTACGCCAGCACTTACGAACGTGTACATCTTTCCTCAATCTTTGACGGCTTTGGTTACATTTATTAAACAGTTTACAAGCATGAAAACTTGCCAATCAACTGTTGTTATTGTTATAAACAGCCTCCTGGTGCTTCGGAGCTCGTTAACTGTTTAATAATTGTAAACAAAGCCGCCAAAGATTGAGAAAAGATGTACAGGTTCGAAAGTGCTTGCATAACTACTTCATGAATCTGGCCCCTGATTTAGGTTTCTAAACGGCGTTCCAATGTTCACCAGCGTCACATATGCTGCTGATGTCACTCTGCCTATGTGTGCCTCTGGTGTTAGTGATGGCATTATATCCACTCCCAGATCACTCTCTGATTCCCACAGTTGCCTTCCATTAATGGCGTTGACACCTTCTGGTTTTCTGATTGACAACACACAGAACCGCTCCTGGGCCAGGTAAGTCCACTACGGGCTCACCATAGCCCGTGCTACTTGCCCCGCTCCTGTGCCAGGTAAGTCCACTACGGGCTCACCATAGCCCGTGCTACTTGCCCCGCTCCTGTGCCAGGTAAGTCCGCTACGGGCTCACCATAGCCCGTGCTACTTGCCCCGCTCCTGTGCCAGGTAAGTCCACTACGGGCTCACCATAGCCCGTGCTACTTGCCCCGCTCCTGTGCCAGGTAAGTCCACTACGGGCTCACCATAGCCCGTGCTACTTGCCCCGCTCCTGTGCCAGGTAAGTCCACTACGGGCTCACCATAGCCTGTGCTACTTGCCCCGCTCCTGTGCCAGGTAAGTCCACTACGGGCTCACCATAGCCTGTGCTACTTGCCCCGCTCCTGTGCCAGGTAAGTCCACTACGGGCTCACCATAGCCTGTGCTACTTGCCCCGCTCCTGTGCCAGGTAAGTCCACTACGGGCTCACCATAGCCTGTGCTACTTGCCCCGCTCCTGTGCCAGGTAAGTCCACTACGGGCTCACCATAGCCCGTGCTACTTGCAACTTGTTCCGAGTAGCTTAATCTATAACAACAACAACTGGTTTTCTCTCTCCCTTCACTACCTTGGACGAGGATGAACTGGATGAGCAAAATGGACCAAAACCCGTTTGGACTTAACACCTATTGATCACTGGAGGGCTGTTGAGTTCACCATAGTTGCTTGCTCATCAACCATCAACTTCAGCCCCGAATATAGTCCAGGGTTCAAGATTGATTGATTGATGAGGATTAAGCCACCCAAGAAGTTGCACGGGCATGAGTAGCCCATAACAGGGCTAAAGTTGTTTGTTGTTGTTTAAGATTTAGCAACTCAGAACGTAATGTCCCTGTAGCACGGGCTATGGTGAGCCCGTAAACACTTAAAGTTAAAGTTAACTCTCAGTGTATATATACACCGAGAATCAGGATACACCTCTCTGTGGATCCGAGAGAGCAGCAAGTCTTCCCTTGTAGCTCGGACTCGGGTCGCTGTAGCCTACACGTCTGAGGCTACAGGTGCTGCAAGAGGCGGTCTCTCTGCACCATAGCCGCTGAGTACGCCCTCGAGCGCTGCCCGCATCAAAAGGGTTAACAAATGAAATGCATCATGCGAGAACAAATGAATCATTGAACAAATGAATATGGCATGAATTATGATGAGGTTATCATATATGAGCACACGTCACTATGATGATCACACGTCACTATGTTGCAGCCAATACGTCTCCGGGGATTTCCTTAAATCTTAGGTTAAATATCCCTGGGAACAAGGCTGAACAACCCATGTATATATTCCTTCCTTCCAGCATAAATATCTTACCTTTCAGCACAAATATTTTAATTCACGTTCAAAAGAATCACATATTCTCAGTTAGCTAATATTACTTCCGGTGATAAAGTTTGTGACAAGCACAACCGCTTCGGTACGTGTCAAGTGACGCCCCCCCCCCCCTTACCCAAGCCAGCAGCCTCTACCACTATCCGCCAGCACTAACCTGAGGCAGGGTAAGAGCTCACCTCTCCACTCACCACAACACAGACCTCCCTTACACCCAACACCATCTAAGTTATAATCTAATTATGGAACAAATTGTTAGTTCATTAAAAGACACAGTTGTTGATACCGTATGATCATTATAGAACACCAGGTGTATGGGGCAGGAGGGGGAGGTGTATGGGGCAGGAGGGAGGTGTATGGGCAGGAGGGGGAGGTATATGGGGCAGGAGGGAGGTGTATGGGCAGGAGGGGGAGGTATATGGGGCAGGAGGGGGAGGTATATGGGGCAGGAGGGAGGTGTATGGGGCAGGAGGGGGAGGTGTATGGGGCAGAGGGAGAGCGAGACAGGTGTGAGCGAGGGGTTACAAATGCATGCACGCACGCACACAGGGCCTCGTAGCCTGGTGCATAGCGCGCAGGACTCGTAATTCTGTGCCAGGGGTTCGATTCCCGCACCAGGCAGAAACAAATATAAGGGCAAGGTTTCTTTTATCCTGAATGCCCCTGTTACCTGGGAGTTACTCTGCTGTCACGGGCTGCTTCCTGGTGAGTGTGTGTGATGAAAAAAAAATAGTAGTAGTAGTTAGAAACAGTTGAGAGGCGGGCCGAAAGAGCAGAGCTCAACCCCCGCAAACACAACTAGGTGAATACACACACACACACACACACACACACACACACACACACACACACACACACACACACACACACACACACACACACACACACACACACACATACGGAAATCACAGTAACATGATGAATCTATGAAAAATCTCTGAGCAAGACGGGAATCGACCCAGCGTCCTGGGTGTCCCCCAGACGCGCATCTTACCCCTTAAACCCATGGGATAAGGTGCGAGTCAGCAGACACCCACTACCCAGGTTCGATCCCCGTCTTCGACAAAGAGGGGGAAAGGGGGACCCCTACTCACCTGAAGCCACACTCTTCGTGACACTAAATTGACACAGTGTAACACTGCTGGCTGACACAGTGTAACACTGCTGGCTGACACAGTGTAACACTGCTGGCTGACACAGTGTGACACCGCTGGCTGACACAGTGTAACACTGCTGGCTGACACAGTGTAATACTGCTGGCTGACACAGTGTAACACTGCTGGCTGACACAGTATAACACTGCTGGCTGACACAGTGTAACACTGCTGGCTGACACAGTGTGACACTGCTGGCTGACACAGTGTAACACTGCTGGCTGACACAGTGTAACACTGCTGGCTGACACAGTGTAACACCGCTGGCTGACACAGTGTAACACTGCTGGCTGACACAGTGTAACACTGCTGGCTGACACAGTGTAACACTGCTGGCTGACACAGTGTAATACTGCTGGCTGACACAGTGTAACACTGCTGGCTGACACAGTGTGACACTGCTGGCTGACACAGTGTAACACTGCTGGCTGACACAGTGTAACACTGCTGGCTGACACAGTGTGACACTGCTGGCTGACACAGTGTGACACTGCTGGCTGACACAGTGTAACACTGCTGGCTGACACAGTGTGACACTGCTGGCTGACAAAGTGTAACACTGCTGGCTGACACAGTGAAACACTGCAGGCTGACACAGTGTAACACTACTGGCTGACACAGTGTAACACTGCTGGCTGACACAGTGTAATACTGCTGGCTGACACAGTGTGACACTGCTGGCTGACACAGTGTAACACTGCTGGCTGACACAGTGTAACACTGCAGGCTGACACAGTGTAACACTACTGGCTGACACAGTGTAACACTGCTGGCTGACACAGTGTAACACTGCTGGCTGACACAGTGTAACACTGCTGGCTGACACAGTGTAACACTGCTGGCTAACACAGTGTAACACTGATGGCTGACACAGTGTAACACTGCTGGCTGACACAGTGTAACACTGCTGGCTGACACAGTGTAACACTGTTGGCTGACACAGTGTAACACTGTTGGCTGACACAGTGTAACACTGCTGGCTGACACAGTGTAACACTGCTGGCTAACACAGTGTAACACTGCTGGCTGACACAGTGTAACACTGCTGGCTGACACAGTGTAACACTGCTGGCTGACACAGTGTAACACTGCTGGCTGACACAGTGTAACACTGTTGGCTGACATAGTGCACACCGCTGGCTGACACAGTGTAACACCGCTGGCTGACACAGTGTAACACCGCTGGCTGACACAGTGTAACACTGCTGGCTGACACAGTGTAACACTGCTGGCTGACACAGTGTAACACTGCTGGCTGACACAGTGTAACACTGCTGGCTGACACAGTGTAACACTGCTGGCTGACACAGTGTGACACCGCTGGCTGACACAGTGTAACACTGCTGGCTGACACAGTGTGACACTGCTGGCTGACACAGTGTAACACTGCTGGCTGACACAGTGTAACACTGCTGGCTGACACAGTGTGACACTGCTGGCTGACACTGTGACACTGCTGGCTGACACAGTGTAACACTGCTGGCTGACACAGTGTAACACTGCAGGCTGACACAGTGTAACACTACTGGCTGACACAGTGTAACACTGCTGGCTGACACAGTGTAACACTGCTGGCTGACACAGTGTAATACTGCTGGCTGACACAGTGTGACACTGCTGGCTGACACAGTGTAACACTGCAGGCTGACACAGTGTAACACTACTGGCTGACACAGTGTAACACTGCTGGCTGACACAGTGTAACACTGCTGGCTGACACAGTGTAACACTGCTGGCTGACACAGTGTAACACTGCTGGCTGACACAGTGTAATACTGCTGGCTGACACAGTGTAACACTGCTGGCTGACACAGTGTAACACTGCTGGCTGACACAGTGTAACACTGCTGGCTGACACAGTGTAACACTGTTGGCTGACACAGTGTAACACTGCTGGCTGACACAGTGTAACACTGCTGGCTGACACAGTGTAACACTGCTGGCTGACAGTGTAACACTGCTGGCTGACACAGTGTAACACTGCTGGCTGACACAGTGTAACACTGCTGGCTGACACAGTGCACACCGCTGGCTGACACAGTGTAACACCGCTGGCTGACACAGTGTAACACCGCTGGCTGACACAGTGTAACACTGCTGGCTGACACAGTGTAACACTGCTGGCTGACACAGTGTAACACTGCTGGCTGACACAGTGTAATACTGCTGGCTGACACAGTGTAACACTGCAGGCTGATACAGTGTAACACAACTGGCTGACACAGTGTAACAATGCTGGCTGACACAGTGTAATACTGCTGGCTGACACAGTGTAACACTGTTGGCTGACACAGTGTAACACTGCTGGCTGACACAGTGCACACCGCTGGCTGACACAGTGTAACACCACTGGCTGACACAGTGTAACACTGCTGGCTGACACAGTGTAACACTGCTGGCTGACACAGTGTAACACTGCTGGCTGACACAGTGTAACACCGCTGGCTGACACAGTGTAACACTGCTGGCTGACACAGTGTAACACTGCTGGCTGACACAGTGTAACACTGCTGGCTGACACAGTGTAACACTGCTGGCTGACACAGTGTAATACTGCTGGCTGACACAGTGTAACACTGTTGGCTGACACAGTGTAACACTGCTGGCTGACACAGTGTAACACTGCTGGCTGACACAGTGTAACACTGCTGGCTGACACAGTGTAATACTGCTGGCTGACACAGTGTAACACTGTTGGCTGACACAGTGTAACACTGCTGGCTGACACAGTGCACACCGCTGGCTGACACAGTGTAACACCGCTGGCTGACACAGTGTAACACTGCTGGCTGACACAGTGTAACACTGCTGGCTGACACAGTGTAACACTGCTGGCTGACACAGTGTAACACCGCTGGCTGACACAGTGTAACACTGCTGGCTGACACAGTGTAACACTGCTGGCTGACACAGTGTAACACTGCTGGCTGACACAGTGTAACACTGCTGGCTGACACAGTGTAATACTGCTGGCTGACACAGTGTAACACTGCAGGCTGATACAGTGTAACACAACTGGCTGACACAGTGTAACACAACTGGCTGACACAGTGTAACAATGCTGGCTGACACAGTGTAACACTGCTGGCTGACACAGTGTAACACTGCTGGCTGACACAGTGTAACACTACTGGCTGACACAGTATAACACCGCTGGCTGACACAGTGTAATACTGCTGGCTGACACAGTGTAACACTGTTGGCTGACACAGTGTAACACTGCTGGCTGACACAGTGCACACCGCTGGCTGACACAGTGTAACACCGCTGGCTGACACAGTGTAACACTGCTGGCTGACACAGTGTAACACTGCTGGCTGACACAGTGCACACCGCTGGCTGACACAGTGTAACACCGCTGGCTGACACAGTGTAACACTGCTGGCTGACACAGTGTAACACTGCTGGCTGACACAGTGTAACACTGCTGGCTGACACAGTGTAACACTGCTGGCTGACACAGTGTAACACTGCTGGCTGACACAGTGTAACACTGCTGGCTGACACAGTGTAACACTGCTGGCTGACACAGTGTAACACTGCTGGCTGACACAGTGTAACACTGCTGGCTGACACAGTATAACACATCACAGCCGCCCATACAATGATGTCCACCAACTGGCTTACGGGAATTTATTCTCAACTAAAGTAGCGGAATTTAAGGCTAGGCTAAACAGTCTGTCATAAATTTCTTGTAAGGTCGCCACAGGATTTCAAGGCCTGAATAATTAAAGGTAAACCCAAACTTAACCTGTGTTTACTGCAATAAATATTGTGTACATTTCTTTATCGTACTAAACTAACAATTCCTCAATAATCGTGGTCACAGTGATGCACTTGCCTTGAGTCTTCAGTTTCTACTGTTGAGTAGCCTAGTTTCTTCCTGCATCACAAACTATCTTAGTTCTTACACAATTGATGTGTAACACAATGTTTTCCACTATTATTTGTCCAGATGTATTAATTAATACAACAAGATTATGTATACAGACTAGCAGAAATAACGAATATGCATCTCACAAACAAATTAGATAATTATACTGGTATAAATCTTCTCAAGAAATAAGGATCAAGCGAATAATGGAGCCTAACTTAAATTCCAATTCATCAGCACTCAATAAACCTCTAATCACAAGGAAATTACAGTTCACTCACCGTGTCATTCACCTCACTCATCCCTCTCTTTATAACTCAGTACCTGCATAACAATAAGCAGGCCTGGCAAAGAAGTCTCTGACTCAAACTAAATGTAAATATTGTGAGAAAATCATATAATTTTTCCACAAATTTCACTGTCCACCATCCAGAGTTCCTATCCCGCTCCTACCCTGGCTACTGGCTCCTACCCTGGCTCCTACCCCTGGCTCCTACCCCTGGCTCCTACCCGGGCTCCTGGCTTCTACCCTGGCTCCTACCCCGGCTCCTACCCTGGCTCCTACCCCTGGTCTCCTACCCTGGCTCCTACCCTGGCTCCTACCCTGGCTCCTACCCCCGGCTCCTACCCTGGCTCCTACCCCTGGCTCCTACCCCTGGCTCCTACCCCTGGTCTCCTACCCTGGCTCCTACCCCTGGCTCCTACCCCTGGCTCCTACCCTGGCTCCTACCCTGGCTCCTACCCTGGCTCCTACCCCGGCTCCTACCCCGGCTCCTACCCCGGCTCCTACCCCGGCTCCTACCCCTGGCTCCTACCCTGGCTCCTACCCTGGCTCCTACCCCTGGCTCCTACCCCTGGCTCCTACCCTGGCTCCTACCCTGGCTCCTACCCTGGCTCCTACCCCGGCTCCTACCCCTGGCTCCTACCCCTGGCTCCTACCCTGGCTCCTACCCTGGCTCCTACCCTGGCTCCTACCCTGGCTCCTACCCCTGGCTCCTACCCCTGGCTCCTACCCTGGCTCCTACCCTGGCTCCTACCCTGGCTCCTACCCTGGCTCCTACCCCGGCTCCAACCCCGGCTCCTACCCCTGGCTCCTACCCAGGCTCCTACCCTGGCTCCTACCCTGGCTCCTACCCAGGCTCCTACCCAGGCTCCTACCCAGGCTCCTACCCTGGCTCCTACCCCTGGCTCCTACCCCTGGCTCCTACCCCTGGCTCCTACCCTGGCTCCAACCCTGGCTCCTACCCTGGCTCCTACCCTGGCTCCTACCCTGGCTCCTACCCCTGGCTCCTACCCAGGCTCCTACCCTGGCTCCTACCCTGGCTCCTACCCCTGGCTCCTACCCCGGCTCCTACCCCGGCTCCTACCCCGGCTCCTACCCTGGCTCCTACCCTGGCTCCTACCCTGGCTCCTACCCTGGCTCCTACCCCTGGCTCCTACCCTGGCTCCTACCCTGGCTCCTACCCTGGCTCCTACCCTGGCTCCTACCCTGGCTCCTACCCCGGCTCCTACCCCGGCTCCTACCCCGGCTCCTACCCCGGCTCCTACCCCTGGCTCCTACCCTGGCTCCTACCCTGGCTCCTACCCCTGGCTCCTACCCCTGGCTCCTACCCTGGCTCCTACCCTGGCTCCTACCCTGGCTCCTACCCTGGCTCCTACCCCGGCTCCTACCCCGGCTCCTACCCCGGCTCCTACCCCTGGCTCCTACCCCTGGCTCCTACCCTGGCTCCTACCCTGGCTCCTACCCTGGCTCCTACCCTGGCTCCTACCCCTGGCTCCTACCCCTGGCTCCTACCCAGGCTCCTACCCTGGCTCCTACCCTGGCTCCTACCCTGGCTCCTACCCCGGCTCCAACCCCGGCTCCTACCCCTGGCTCCTACCCAGGCTCCTACCCTGGCTCCTACCCTGGCTCCTACCCAGGCTCCTACCCAGGCTCCTACCCAGGCTCCTACCCTGGCTCCTACCCCTGGCTCCTACCCCTGGCTCCTACCCCTGGCTCCTACCCTGGCTCCAACCCTGGCTCCTACCCTGGCTCCTACCCAGGCTCCTACCCTGGCTCCTACCCTGGCTCCTACCCTGGCTCCTACCCTGGCTCCTACCCCGGCTCCTACCCCGGCTCCTACCCTGGCTCCTTCCCCTGGCTCCTACCCTGGCTCCTACCCTGGCTCCTACCCAGGCTCCTACCCTGGCTCCTACCCTGGCTCCTACCCTGGCTCCTACCCCTGGCTCCTACCCTGGCTCCTACCCCTGGCTCCTACCCTGGCTCCTACCCTGGCTCCTACCCTGGCTCCTACCCTGGCTCCTACCCAGGCTCCTACCCTGGCTCCTACCCTGGCTCCTACCCTAGCTCCTACCCTGGCTCCTACCCTGGCTCCTACCCCGGTTCCTACCCTGGCTCCTACCCCTGGCTCCTACCCTGGCTCCTACCCCGGCTCCTACCCCGGCTCCTACCCCGGCTCCTACCCTGGCTCCTACCCTGGCTCCTACCCAGGCTCCTACCCTGGCTCCTACCCCGGCTCCTACCCCGGCTCCTACCCTGGCTCCTACCCTGGCTCCTACCCTGGCTCCTACCCTGGCTCCTACCCCTGTCTCCTACCCTGGCTCCTACCCTGGCTCCTACCCCTGGCTCCTACCCTGGCTCCTACCCTGGCTCCTACCCTGGCTCCTACCCTGGCTCCTACCCAGGCTCCTACCCTGGCTCCTACCCTGGCTCCTACCCTGGCTCCTACCCCGGCTCCTACCCTGGCTCCTACCCTGGCTCCTACCCCGGCTCCTACCCTGGCTCCAACCCTGGCTCCTACCCCTGGCTCCTACCCAGGCTCCTACCCTGGCTCCTACCCAGGCTCCTACCCTGGCTCCTACCCTGGCTCCTACCCCGGCTCCTACCCCTGGCTCCTACCCAGGCTCCTACCCAGGCTCCTACCCTGGCTCCTACCCTGGCTCCTACCCCTGGCTCCTACCCTGGCTCCTACACTGGCTCCTACCCTGGCTCCTACCCAGGCTCCTACCCTGGCTCCTACCCTGGCTCGTACCCTGGCTCCTACCCCGGCTCCTACCCTGGCTCCTACCCTGGCTCCTACCCCTGGCTCCTACCCAGGCTCCTACCCTGGCTCCTACCCTGGCTCCTACCCTGGCTCCTACCCTGGCTCCTACCCTGGCTCCTACCCCGGCTCCTACCCTGGCTCCTACCCTGGCTCCTACCCCTGGCTCCTACCCAGGCTCCTACCCTGGCTCCTACCCAGGCTCCTACCCTGGCTCCTACCCTGGCTCCTACCCCTGGCTCCTACCCTGGCTCCTACCCTGGCTCCTACCCTGGCTCCTACCCTGGCTCCTACCCTGGCTCCTACCCTGGCTCCTACCCAGGCTCCTACCCTGGCTCCTACCCCGGCTCCTACCCCCGGCTCCTACCCTGGCTCCTACCCTGGCTCCTACCCTGGCTCCTACCCTGGCTCCTACCCCTGGCTCCTACCCTGGCTCCTACCCCTGGCTTCTACCCTGGCTCCTACCCTGGCTCCTACCCAGGCTCCTACCCTGGCTCCTACCCTGGCTCCTACCCCTGGCTCCTACCCCGGCTCCTACCCTGGCTCCTACCCAGGCTCCTACCCTGGCTCCTACCCTGGCTCCTACCCTGGCTCCTACCCTGGCTCCTACCCTGGCTCCTACCCTGGCTCCTACCCAGGCTCCTACCCTGGCTCCTACCCTGGCTCCTACCCTGGCTCCTACCCCGGCTCCTACCCTGGCTCCTACCCTGGCTCCTACCCCTGGCTCCTACCCAGGCTCCTACCCTGGCTCCTACCCAGGCTCCTACCCTGGCTCCTACCCTGGCTCCTACCCTGGCTCCTACCCTGGCTCCTACCCCGGCTCCTACCCCGGCTCCTACCCCTGGCTCCTACCCAGGCTCCTACCCAGGCTCCTACCCTGGCTCCTACCCTGGCTCCTACCCCTGGCTCCTACCCTGGCTCCTACCGTGGCTCCTACCCTGGCTCCTACCCAGGCTCCTACCCTGGCTCCTACCCTGGCTCCTACCCTGGCTCCTACCCCGGCTCCTACCCTGGCTCCTACCCTGGCTCCTACCCCTGGCTCCTACCCAGGCTCCTACCCAGGCTCCTACCCTGGCTCCTACCCAGGCTCCTACCCTGGCTCCTACCCTGGCTCCTACCCCTGGCTCCTACCCTGGCTCCTACCCTGGCTCCTACCCTGGCTCCTACCCTGGCTCCTACCCTGGCTCCTACCCTGGCTCCTACCCAGGCTCCTACCCTGGCTCCTACCCTGGCTCCTACCCTGGCTCCTACCCTGGCTCCTACCCTGGCTCCTACCCTGGCTCCTACCCTGGCTCCTACCCTGGCTCCTACCCTGGCTCCTACCCCTGGCTCCTACCCTGGCTCCTACCCTGGCTCCTACCCTGGCTCCTACCCTGGCTCCTACCCAGGCTCCTACCCTGGCTCCTACCCTGGCTCCTACCCTGGCTCCTACCCTGGCTCCTACCCTGGCTCCTACCCAGGCTCCTACCCTGGCTCCTACCCAGGCTCCTACCCTGGCTCCTACCCTGGCTCCTACCCTGGCTCCTACCCTGGCTCCTACCCCGGCTCCTACCCTGGCTCCTACCCTGGCTCCTACCCTGGCTCCTACCCCGGCTCCTACCCCGGCTCCTACCCTGGCTCCTACCCCGGCTCCTACCCTGGCTCCTACCCTGGCTCCTACCCAGGCTCCTACCCTGGCTCCTACCCTGGCTCCTACCCTGGCTCCTACCCCGGCTCCTACCCTGGCTCCTACCCTGGCTCCTACCCAGGCTCCTACCCTGGCTCCTACCCTGGCTCCTACCCTGGCTCCTACCCCTGGCTCCTACCCCGGCTCCTACCCTGGCTCCTACCCTGGCTCCTACCCCGGCTCCTACCCTGGCTCCTACCCTGGCTCCTACCCCGGCTCCTACCCTGGCTCCTACCCTGGCTCCTACCCTGGCTCCTACCCCGGCTCCTACCCCGGCTCCTACCCTGGCTCCTACCCCGGCTCCTACCCTGGCTCCTACCCTGGCTCCTACCCAGGCTCCTACCCTGGCTCCTACCCTGGCTCCTACCCAGGCTCCTACCCTGGCTCCTACCCCTGGCTCCTACCCTGGCTCCTACCCCGGCTCCTACCCTGGCTCCTACCCTGGCTCCTACCCAGGCTCCTACCCTGGCTCCTACCCTGGCTCCTACCCTGGCTCCTACCCCTGGCTCCTACCCCGGCTCCTACCCTGGCTCCTACCCTGGCTCCTACCCAGGCACACTCCTACCAAGTCTCCTGAAGTCCAGTCTCCTGGACTTCAGGAGACTTCATATCTCCTGAAGTCCAGAATTACCTGGTTGTTCCGGTTTGGAACACTGGAAGATTTCGCAAACAAATGCGACGGATTAGTCACAAAGACGGATTAATAGGGAAGAAAACTGCAGTCAAGCAGATTATGCATTATACAACTGAACATAATATATAATAATGCTTAATATTTCTGTCAAAATACCTCAAGATATTCCCCATTCAAGGGTCTAGACCCTCATGCCTCATCAGCTACAGCAGCGGGGCCTTTTCCCCCTCATAGCTTAAGGATTAAAGGATTTCCCTCATAAACAAGCGCCTGACGACCTCAGAGCAGGAAAAATGTCGCCATCAGCCTCTTGTCTTCCCAAATTATTCCCGGGTCGCGTCGTTGACACGTAGAGCACACTGGAGCTTCCAGCACCACAGCTCGACTTGTCTTCCTGGAGATCACAATGATTCTGGGCCTAAAACCCGGTCACACAGTCGAGTTTTTGCTCCGGCAACAGTCATGTGTGTTTTATGGCTGGAACCCAGGCAGTCAGCTATTTTTTGCACCTCGAACGCGGTCATTACGTGATATTATAATCGGACCGAGATTATCACGGTTTCACGTGATAATCCTTGTCAGATTACCACGTCAAACCGGGTTTAACACGTACAATAAAGTTACAACTGGATTTAACACGGGGAATCAAGTTACAACCGCATTTAACACGTGAAACTGGGTCACATCTGGATTTTCCGCCTGATGCTAATCACAACCGGATTTCTGCCCCGGATTGTGGGGCACGCTAAAATAGGCTGTTCCTTAAGATCACTACAACCCTTGATGTAGTTCAGCTACCTAGCTTTATACAACAGCTGTCACAAAAGCTGTAAAGCTGTCGCGAGAGGAACTGATTTTGTGATTTTAATGAGAATTAAAGTTTTGAGCAAAGGTAAACAAATTCTGTTTGTGCTTCTGTAACTTTGAGTCCATGTTGGTCGAGTGGTTAGGATGAATGTTTGAGGTGTTGCTTGAGTACAGTGTGATCCCTCACGGTAACTACCTAACTACCCAAGGGTAACTACCTTCAAGGGTCCTGTGAACATCTCCCAGGGGTCCTGTGAACATCTCCCAGGTGTCCTGTGAACATCCCCCAGGGGTCCTGTGAACATCCCCCAGGTGTCCTGTGAACATCCCCCAGGGGTCCTGTGAACATCTCCCAGGGGTCCTGTGAACATCCCCCAGGGGTCCTGTGAACATCTCCCAGGGGTCCTGTGAACATCCCCCAGGGGTCCTGTGAACATCCCCCAGGGGTCCTGTGAACATCCCCCAGGGGTCCTGTGAACATCCCCCAGGGGTCCTGTGAACATCTCCCAGGGGTCCTGTGAACATCCCCCAGGGGTCCTTTGAACATCCCCCAGGGGTCCTGTGAACATCCCCCAGGGGTCCTGTGAACATCCCCCAGGGGTCCTGTGAACATCCCCCCAAGGGGTCCTGTGAACATCTCCCAGGGGTCCTGTGAACATCCCCCAGGGGTCCTGTGAACATCTCCCAGGGGTCCTGTGAACATCCCCCAGGGGTCCTGTGAACATCTCCCAGGGGTCCTGTGAACATCCCCCAGGGGTCCTGTGAACATCCCCCAGGGGTCCTGTGAACATCCCCCAGGGGTCCTGTGAACATCCCCCAGGGGTCCTGTGAACATCCCCCAGGGTTCCTGTGAACATATCCCAGGGGTCCTGTGAACATCCCCCAGGGGTCCTGTGAACATCCCCCAGGGGTCCTGTGAACATCTCCCAGGGGTCCTGTGAACATCCCCCAGGGGTCCTGTGAACATCCCCCAGGGGTCCTGTGAACATCCCCCAGGGGTCCTGTGAACATCCCCCAGGGGTCCTGTGAACATCCCCCAGGGTTCCTGTGAACATATCCCAGGGGTCCTGTGAACATCCCCCAGGGGTCCTGTGAACATCCCCCAGGGGTCCTGTGAACATCCCCCAGGGGTCCTGTGAACATCCCCCAGGGGTCCTGTGAACATCCCCCAGGGGTCCTGTGAACATCCCCCAGGGGTCCTGTGAACATCCCCCAGGGGTCCTGTGAACATCCCCCAGGGGTCCTGTGAACATCCCCCAGGGGTCCTGTGAACATCCCCCAGGGGTCCTGTGAACATCCCCCAGGGGTCCTGTGAACATCCCCCAGGGGTCCTGTGAACATCCCCCAGGGGTCCTGTGAACATCCCCCAGGGGTCCTGTGAACATCTCCCAGGGGTCCTGTGAACATCCCCCAGGGGTCCCGTGAACATCTCCCAGGGGTCCTGTGAACATCCCCCAAGGGTCCTGTGAACATCCCCCAAGGGTCCCGTGAACATCCCCCAAGGGTCATGTGAACATCCCCCAGGGTTCCTGTGAACATCCCCCAGGGGTCCTGTGAACATCCCCCAGGGGTCCCGTGAACATCCCCCAGGGGTCCTGTGAACATCCCCCAGGGGTCCTGTGAACATCCCCCAGGGGTCCTGTGAACATCCCCCAGGGGTCCTGTGAACATCCCCCAGGGGTCCTGTGAACATCCCCCAGGGGTCCCGTGAACATCCCCCAGGGGTCCCGTGAACATCTCCCAGGGGTCCTGTGAACATCCCCCAGGGGTCCCGTGAACATCTCCCAGGGGTCCCGTGAACATCCCCCAGGGGTCCTGTGAACATCCCCCAAGGGTCCTGTGAACATCCCCCCAAGGGTCCCGTGATCATCCCCCAAGGGTCATGTGAACATCCCCCAGGGTTCCTGTGAACATCCCCCAGGGGTCCCGTGAACATCCCCCAGGGGTCCCGTGAACATCCCCCAAGGGTCCCGTGAACATCCCCCTAGGGTCCTGTGAACATCCCCCAGGGGTCCTGTGAACATCCCCCAGGGGTCCCGTGAACATCCCCCAGGGGTCCCGTGAACATCCCCCAAGGGTCCTGTGAACATCCCCCAAGGCTCCTGTGAACATCCCCCAAGGGTCCTGTGAACATCCCCCAAGGGTCCCGTGATTCTCAAGAATCTTGAGACTCTTTATAATGATTAGGAGTGCCGGTTGCAACCACATCGTACCTGCGTACAGATTGCAGCTGCCAATCTCAATCAGTCACTCCCCTCTCACGCTGATTGTGTGAGGGAGAGGTTGAGAGGGCACTGAGCGTGAGGGGAAACTGAAGAGCACTTTCAACTTAGTCGTAGTTAAGATGTGGATCAAACCATAATAGCCGATCGGTGTTCAAGAGGTGTGCCCAGGAGCTGAGACTCAACTCCTCTTCCGGCATGAAGGCCTTACCTGGTTAAACACAAAACGGAAGCTTGAGGAAGTTCAGAAGTATACCTTACAGACCAGTCTCAGAGCTGAGAGGTATACCTATCAGACCAGTCTCAGAGCAGAGAGGTATACCTATCAGACCAGTCTCAGAGCTGACAGGTATACCTATCAGACCAGTCTCAGAGCTGAGAGGTATACCTATCAGACCAGTCTCAGAGCTGAGAGGTATACCTATCAGACCAGTCTCAGAGCTGAGAGGTATACCTATCAGACCAGTCTCAGAGCTGAGAGGTATACCTATTAGACCAGTCTCTGAGCTGAGAGGTATACCTATCAGACCAGTCTCTGAGCTGAGAGGTATACCTATCAGACCAGTCTCAGAGCTGAGAGGTATATCTATCAAACCAGTCTCAGAGCTGAGAGGTATACCTATCAGACCAGTCTCAGAGCTGACAGGTATACCTATCAGACCAGTCTCTGAGTTGAGAGGTATACCTATCAGACCAGTCTCAGAGCTGAGAGGTATACCTATTAGACCAGTCTCTGAGCTGAGAGGTATACCTATCAGACCAGTCTCTGAGCTGAGAGGTATACCTTTCAGAGCTGAGAGGTATACCTATCAGACCAGTCTCAGGTGAGAGGTATACCTATCATACCCGTCTCAGAGCTGACTGGTATGCCTATCAGACCAGTCTCAGAGCTGACAGGTATGCCTATCAGTCCAGTCTCAGAGCTGACAGGTATGCCTATCAGACCAGTCTCAGAGCTGACAGGTATACCTATCAGACCAGTCTCAGAGCTGAGAGGTATACCTATTAGACCAGTCTCTGAGCTGAGAGGTATACCTATCAGACCAGTCTCTGAGCTGACTGGTATGCCTATCAGTCCAGTCTCAGAGCTGACAGGTATGCCTATCAGACCAGTCTCAGAGCTGACAGGTATACCTATCAGACCAGTCTCAGAGCTGAGAGGTATATCTATCAGACCAGTCTCAGAGCTGAGAGGTATACCATTAGACCAGTCTCGGAGCTGAGAGGTATACCTATCAGACCAGTCTCGGAGCTGAGAGGTATGCCTATCAGACCAGTCTCAGAGCTGAGAGGTATACCATCAGACCAGTGTCAGAGCTGAGAGGTATACCTATCAAACCAGTCTCAGAACTGAGAGGTATACCTATCAGACCAGTCTCAGGTCTGAGAGGTATACAATCATACCAGCCTCAGAGCTGAGAGGTATACCATCATACCAGCCTCAGAGCTGAGAGGTATTCCATTATACCAGCCTCAGAGCGGAGAGGTATACCATCATACCAGCCTCAGAGCTGAGAGGTATATCTTACAAAGAAAGACTAAAGGAGTCAAACCTCACATCATTGGAGCAGAGAACTAACAGGTGAGACATGATCACTACATACAAAACACCCAGAGAATCGAGGCAGATACGGATAACTACAAAAGTATTTGATCTTTGTCCAGCGAACTCTTTTATTATGACCAACTTTCAAATTTTAAATCTTCATTGTAATTTAATTCCTTTTATTCTACTATATCGTGTGTGAAATTTGAATTCGATAGTGAAAGAAAATTATGTCCGTTTTCTTTCGACGGGACCCGGGTCGCGTGGCGTAGTTTAAGCGACCTCCTTCAATGTTTACGTCCCAGGGTGACTGTGCTCGCTGCCCGTCTGACATTCACGTTTAATCTACATTTACAGTGGTCGAGCTGTGTTAGGCGTCAGGAAAGTGATCAGCAAGTGATAGTGGTTCCTCAGAGTCAAAGACAATTGGGAAAAGCATTAGTTTAAAGGTAAAAAATTCAAATGTTAAATGGCTTTGATGCAGGAAAACGGTGTACGCCTGCTGGCTGCTCTCACCCTGCTTGACATCTGCCACTGTGAACGCTGACGGTATAAGACCAAGTACTGTGTGATCTCATTAGGTACTGCAGAGCCAGATATTCGGTTTTTGAACAAATTAAGCAAAAATCAGTGTTTGGGTTCAACATAATCTAGATAGCGTCCTGATTTCAAGGACGTTAAATTGAAATAAATCGATGGATGGTTTCCGAGCTTTAAACGTAGCTGTAACCTGCACCACGTGAAGAGGACGGCTGGAGCAGCGAGTGCACACAAGGAAGCCCCCAAACAGTGCCTTCAGTGTGTGACAAGGACAGGACAGTCCTGCCCCTTTTGAGTAACAGTTACCCCTCACTAAGCCTCAACCCATGTTCTCCACTGCTATTTCAGGTATGTGCAGTTGTGTTGTACTGCTGCTATCTCACGTATGTACAGTTGTATTCACCTAGTTGTGCTTGCGGGGGTTGAGCTCTGCTCTTTTGGCCCGCCTCTCAACTGTCAATCAACCAACTGTTACTAACTACTAACTAACTTTTTATCGCACACACACACACACACACACACACACACACACACACACACACACACACACACACACACACACACACACACACACACACACACACACACAGGAGGTTGTAAACAGTAGTAATTGTACTAAACAGTTGATTGACAGTTGAGAGGCGAGCCGAAAGAGCAAAGCTCAACCCCCGCAAACACAACTAGGTGAATACAGGAAGGAGCCTGTAGCAGCTGTCTAACTCCCAGGTACCTATTTACTGCTAGGTAACAGGGGCATCAGGGTGAAGGAAACTCTGCCCATTTGTTTTTCCGCCGGTTGCCGGGATCGAACCCTGGTTCCTAGGTCCACGAGTCTAGAAGTTACTATAGCCGATCGGCTGGCTGGCTGGCTGGCTGGCTGGCTGGCTGGCTGGCTGGCTGGCTGGCTGGCTGGCCCGTACAGTTGTGTTGTACTAGTTCTGAATGCCAGCCATTTTATCTAATATATTTTGGACGTGATTATTTTCTTCCGAAGCACATTCCCATATTACACCATTGAACATTAAAATATGTTGAATTATGTTTCAATTTGTGTTTTTGTTCTCACGAACACATCCCGGCTCTGATAATGTTCAGGAACTACAGTATTAAGCAGGGACAGTACATGAACAAGGAAACATACATGGAAACTAACTACCCAAATTAACTGCGGAGAAATTAAATCAATTTTTTCAGTGTCAGATTAGTGAACAAATGGAATGCGCCAACGATGTGAATCGGTGGAGACAAATTCACACACACACACACACACACACACACACACACACACACACACACACACACACACACACACACACATTCTTGGCTCGAGTCTGTGGCCTCTTGTTCTAGAAGATGCAGGTTTTAAAATTCCTCCTTGCCACCTTTGATGATTCTTGTCAGGAGTTTGTATGTGGTGATCATGTTGCCGTGTTTGGATCTATCTACTAATTTTGGCATTTTTAGTGCCTAGAGTCTTTTCTCATAGTTGTTTTTTAAGCCTGGAAGCAATTCGGTAGCATGTCTTTGCACCTATTATATTTTATTGGTGTTTTTTACATAGACACCGTGTAACTGATGCATATTTCAGTTTGTCTCATGAATGTCATTAAAATTTTTATTAGTGTTCCCCAATCCGTAAATTTAAATAAATTTTGAAGTTTACAAGTATAATGTGTGTAACCCTCGCCATGAATTTTACGGGGTTTTCTTGTGACAGTTTACTACATACATACACATGTGCATACACGCGCACACACAAACACACACTCGCCATTCACACACCATACACACACACACACACACGTGTGTGTGTGTGTGTGTGTGTGTGTAACAAGAGGTCATAGATTTAAACTAACTAAACAAAGACGCCGAAGACATAAGAAAATTATCTTTCGCAAACAGAGTGCTAGATGGTTGGAACAAGTCAGGTGAGAAGGTGGTGGAGGCCAAAACCGCCAGTAGTTCCAAAGCGTTATATGACAAAGAGTGCTGGGAAGACGGGACACCACGAGCCACTCTCATCCTGTAACTACAACTAATTGCACTTAGGTAATTACACACACACACAACTGACCATGAGTTGATTGACGGTTGAGATTCGGGAACAAAGAGCCAGAGCTCAACCCCCGTAAGCACAACTAGGTGAGTACGCACACACACACACACATATAAGAACATAAGAACAAAGGTAACTGCAGAAGGCCTATTGGCCCATACGAGGCAGCTCCTATTCTATAACCACCCAATCTCACTCATATACTTGTCCAACCCGCGCTTGAAACAATCGAGGGACACCACCTCCACCACGTGGCAATTGGTTCCACAAATCAACAGCCCTGTTACTGAAACAGTATTTACCCAAGTCTTTCCTAAATCTAAACTTATCCAATTTATACCCATTGTTTCGTGTTCTGCCTTGTGTTGATATTTTTAATACCCTATTAATATCCCCCCGGTTATGTCCATTCATCCACTTGTAAACCTCTATCATGTCACCCCTAACTCTTCGCCTTTCCAGTGAATGCAACTTAAGCTTTGTTAATCTTTCTTCATATGAAAGATTTCTAATTTGGGGAATTAACTTAGTCATCCTACGTTGGACACGTTCAAGTGAATTTATATCCATTCTATAATACGGCGACCAAAACTGAACTGCATAATCTAAATGGGGCCTAACCAGAGCAAGATATAGCTTAAGAACCACACCAGGTGTCTTGTTACTAACGCTTCGATTAATAAATCCAAGTGTCCTATTCGCCTTATTACGAACATTCATGCATTGATCCTTTTGTTTTAAATTCTTACTAATCATAACTCCCAGATCCCTTTCGCAATCCGACTTCGCAATCTCAACACCATCTAGCTCGTATCTTGAAACTCTATCATCATTTCCTAGCCTCAGAACTTTACATTTATCAGCATTAAACTGCATTTGCCAATCATTTGACCATTTCAAAACCCTATCTAGATCAACTTGAAGTGATAGTGAGTCCTCCTCCGAATTAATTTCCCTACCGATTTTCGTATCATCGGCAAATTTGCAAATGTTGCTACTCAAACCTGAATCTAAATCATTTATATATATTATAAACAATAGAGGTCCCAGGACAGAGCCCTGAGGTACTCCACTAACAACATTATCCCACTCTGACTTAACCCCATTTATACTAACTCTCTGTTTCGTTTGGAATAGCCATGCCCTAATCCAAGTTAATATAGCACCCCCAATACCATGAGCCTCTATTTTTTTAATTAGTCTTCCATGTGGCACTGTATCAAAAACTTTGCTAAAGTCAAGGTACACAACATCACAATCCTTACCACTATCAACTGCCTCAACTATGCTGGAATAAAAAGTTAGCAAATTTGGTAAACATGAACGGCCATTTGTAAAACCATGTTGCGACTCATTTATTAATTTATGTTTTTCAAGATGGAGACGAATTGTATTTGCAATTATTGATTCAAGTAACTTTCCCACAATAGACGTTAGGCTAATGGTGTTGAGATTGCGAAGTCGGATTGCGAAAGGGATCTGGGAGTTATGATTAGTAAGAATTTAAAACAAAAGGATCAATGCATAAATGTTCGTAATAAGGCAAATCGGACACTTGGATTTATTAATCGCAGCATTAGTAACAAGACACCTGGTGTGGTTCTCAAGCTATATCTTGCTCTAGTTAGGCCCCATTTAGATTATGCAGTTCAGTTTTGGTCGCCATATTATAGAATGGATATAAATTCACTTGAACGTGTCCAACGTAGGATGACTAAGTTAATTCCCCAAATTAGAAATCTTTCATATGAAGAAAGATTAACAAAGCTTAAGTTGCATTCACTGGAAAGGCGAAGAGTTAGGGGTGACATGATAGAGGTTTACAAGTGGGTGTATGGACATAACAAAGGGGATATTAATAGGGTATTAAAAGTATCAACATAAGACAGAACACGAAACAATGGGTATAAATTGGATAAGTTTAGATTTAGGAAAGACTTGGGTAAATACTGGTTCAGTAACAGGGTTGTTGATTTGTGGAACCAATTACCGCGTAACGTGCTGGAGGTGGGGTCCCTCGATTGTTTCAAGCGCGGGTTGGACAAGTATATGAGTGGGATTGGGTGGTTATAAGTAGGAACTGCCTCGTATGGGCCAATAGGCCTTCTGCAGATGCCTTTGTTCTTATGTTCTTATGTTCTTAATTGGCCGATAGTTTGATGCAAGTGATCTATCTCCTTTCTTAAAAATTGGTACCACATTAGCTACCTTCCATGACTCTGGCACTCTGCCTGACTCTATTGATTTATTAAATATGGTAGACAGTGGCTCGGAAAGCTCCTCTTTGCATTCTTTAAGCACCCTGGCAAACACTTCATCCGGCCCTGGGGATTTGTTTGGTTTTAGTTTTTCTAATTGTTTAATTACATCCTCCCTGGTAACTGCTAAACTAGTCAACCTGTCCTCATCCCCACCCACATAGACTTGTTCGGCTGAAGGCATATTGTTAAGTTCTTCTTTAGTAAATACAGATATAAAATATTTGTTAAAAATACTACTCATCTCCTTGTCATTATCCGTTATTTGACCTGTCTCAGATTTTAATGGACCTATCCTTTCCTTAGTCTTAGTTCGATATAACTGAAAAAAACCTTTAGGATTTGACTTTGCTTGCTCTGCTATGCGAACTTCATAGTTTCTTTTTGCTTTCCTAATTTCTTTTTTAACATTTCTAACCAGTTGTATGAATTCCTGTTCTAACCTGACTTCCCCATCCTTAATCCTGTTGTACCAAGCTCTCTTTTTACCTATAAGGTTCTTTAAATTATTTGTTATCCACTTTGGGTCATTAGTATTCCACCTATTCAATTTGTATGGTATACTACGTTCCTGTGCTTTGTTTAGAATATTCTTAAATAAGTTATATATTAAATCCACATCGCAATCCCCTTTTACGTCACCTATCGCTGGGTTCATGTCTCGCTCTAAGACCACACATACACACACACACACACACACACACACACACACACACACACACACACACACACACACACACACACACAACATCTGGAGCGAAAGAACTTTGTAACACAGCATCAACATGGGTTCAGGGATGGCAGGTCCTGCCTCACAGGGTTACTTGAATTCTACGACCAGGCAACAAAAATCAGGCAAGAAAGAGAAGGGTGGGCATACTGCATAGTTTTGGATTGTCAGAAAGCCTTTGATACAGTACCACACAAGAGGCTAGTGAAAAAACTGGAGATGCAGGCTAGAGTGAAAGAGAAGGTACTCCATTGGATAAAGGAGTACCTAAGCAACAGGAGACAACGAGTCAGTGTGAGGGGTGAGGTCTCAGATTGGCGAGACGCTACAAGTGGAGTCCCGCAGGGGTCAGTCCTTGGACCTATTCTGTTTCTGATATATGTAAATGATCTCCCAGAGGGTATAGACTCGTTTGTCTCAATGTTTGCTGATGATGCAAAAATTATGAGGAGGATTGAAACTGAGGATGATAGTAGGAGGCTACAAGATGACCTAGACAGACTGAGTGAGTGGTTAAACAAATGGCTGTTGAAGTTCAACCCGAGTAAATGCAAATGTCAGGCAGAGTGCCAGAGTTTTGGAAAGTTGCTAATGTGATACCAGTTTTTAAGAAAGGAGATAGATCACTTGCGTCTAACTATCGACCAATTAGCCTAACGTCTATTGTGGGAAAGTTACTCGAATCTATAATAGCAAATAAAATTCGTCTTCATCTTGAAAAACATAAATTAATAATTGAGTCGCAACATGGTTTTATAAATGGCCGTTCATGTTTAACAAATTTGTTATCTTTTTATTCTAGCATTGTTGAGGCAGTTGATAGTGGTAAGGATTGCGATGTTGTATACCTTGACTTTAGCAAAGCTTTTGATACAGTGCCACATGAAAGACTGATTAAAAAAATAGAGTCTCATGGTATTGGGGGTGCTATATTAAGCTGGATTAGGGCATGGCTATACCAAAGGAAACAGAGAGTTAGTATAAATGGAATCAAGTCAGAGTGGGAAAATGTTGTAAGTGGAGTGCCTCAAGGCTCTCCACTTACAAGAGATTGCTTTCTTACGCAACACATTAAGGAACCAACACGGGAAAATAATATTTTAGATTTAGTGTTAACTAACAGGGAAATGCAAATTAATGACATCGAAATAGGGAGTGAGCTAGGGAGCAGTGATCACAAAGAAATCAGATTTAGCATAGAATGGAATAGACCAGTAGGAGAAAATTCTGTTAAAGTGCCAGATTTTCGAAAAGCTGATTTTAATAGCCTAAGATATTTTTTGGGTCAAATTGATTGGAAAGTCTTGGGTATGGGGTGGGGGCCGGTCTTGGAGCGAGACATGAACCCAGCGATAGGTGACTTAAATGGGGATTTCGATGTGGATTCAATATATAACTTATTTAAGAATATTCTAAACAAAGCACAGGAACGTAGTATACCATACAAATTGAATAGATCGTATACTAATGACCCAAAGTGGATAACAAAGAATTTGAAGAACCTTATAGGTAAAAAGAGAGCTTGGTACAAAAGGATTAAAAATGGGGAGGTCACTTTAGAACAGGAATTCGTACAACTGGTTAGAAATGTTAAAAAAGAGATAAGGAAAGCAAAAAGAAACTATGAAGTTCGCATAGGAGGGCAAGCAAAGACAAATCCTAAAGGTTTTTTTCAGTTATATCGTACTAAGACTAGGGAAAGGATAGGTCCATTAAAAACTGAGACAGGTCAAATAACAGATAGTGATGAAGAGATGAGTAGTATTTTTAATAAATATTTTTTATCTGTATTTACTAAAGAGGAACTTAACAATATGCCTTCAGCCGAACAAGTCTATGTGGGTGGGGACGAGGACAGGTTGACGAGTTTAGCAGTTACCAGGGAGGATGTTCTTAAACAAATAGTAAAACTCAAACCAAACAAATCCCCAGGGCCGGATGAAGTGTTTGCTAGGGTGCTTAAAGAATGCAAAGAGGAGCTTTGTGACCCACTGTCAACCATATTTAATAAATCAATAGAGTCAGGCAGAGTGCCAGAGTTTTGGAAAGTTGCTAATGTGATACCAGTTTTTAAGAAAGGAGATAGATCACTTGCGTCTAACTATCGACCAATTAGCCTAACGTCTATTGTGGGAAAGTTACTCGAATCTATAATAGCAAATAAAATTCGTCTTCATCTTGAAAAACATAAATTAATAATTGAGTCGCAACATGGTTTTATAAATGGCCGTTCATGTTTAACAAATTTGTTATCTTTTTATTCTAGCATTGTTGAGGCAGTTGATAGTGGTAAGGATTGCGATGTTGTATACCTAGACTTTAGCAAAGCTTTTGATACAGTGCCACATGAAAGACTGATTAAAAAAATAGAGTCTCATGGTATTGGGGGTGCTATATTAAGCTGGATTAGGGCATGGCTATACCAAAGGAAACAGAGAGTTAGTATAAATGGAATCAAGTCAGAGTGGGAAAATGTTGTAAGTGGAGTGCCTCAAGGCTCTGTCCTGGGACCTCTGTTGTTTATAATATATATAAATGATTTAGATTCAGGTTTGAGTAGCAACATTTGCAAATTTGCCGATGATACGAAAATCGGTAGGGAAATTAATTCGGAGGAGGACTCACTATCACTTCAAGTTGATCTAGATAGGGTTTTGAAATGGTCAAAGGATTGGCAGATGCAGTTTAATGCTGATAAATGTAAAGTTCTGAGGTTAGGTAATGATGATAGAGTTACAAGATACGAGCTAGATGGTGTTGTGATTGCGAAGTCGGATTGCGAAAGGGATCTGGGAGTTATGATTAGTAAGAATTTAAAACAAAAGGATCAATGCATAAATGTTCGTAATAAGGCAAATCGGACACTTGGATTTATTAATCGCAGCGTTAGTAACAAGACACCTGGTGTGGTTCTCAAGCTATATCTTGCTCTAGTTAGGCCCCATTTAGATTATGCAGTTCAGTTTTGGTCGCCATATTATAGAATGGATATAAATTCACTTGAACGTGTCCAGCGTAGGATGACTAAGTTAATTCCCCAAATTAGAAATCTTTCATATGAAGAAAGATTAACAAAGCTTAAGTTGCATTCACTGGAAAGGCGAAGAGTTAGGGGTGACATGATAGAGGTTTACAAGTGGATGAATGGACATAACCGGGGGGATATTAATAGGGTATTAAAAGTATCAACACAGGAC
This sequence comes from Procambarus clarkii, assembly GCF_040958095.1. Taxonomy (NCBI): domain Eukaryota; kingdom Metazoa; phylum Arthropoda; class Malacostraca; order Decapoda; family Cambaridae; genus Procambarus; species Procambarus clarkii. The sequence goes on along the minus strand of NC_091169.1, from coordinate 47,303,371 downwards.
AGAACACGAAACAATGGATATAAATTGGATAAGTTTAGATTTAGGAAAGACTTGGGTAAATACTGGTTCAGTAACAGGGTTGTTGATTTGTGGAACCAATTGCCGCGTAACATTGTGGAGGTGGGGTCCCTCGATTGTTTCAAGCACGGGTTGGACAAGTATATGAGTGGGATTGGGTGGTTATAGAATAGGAGCTGCCTCGTATGGGCCAATAGGCCTTCTGCAGTTACCTTTGTTCTTATGTTCTTATGTTCTAAAGTAATGAAACTAGGCAGTGGAAACAGGAGGCCAGACACAGGATACAGAATAGGAGATGAAGTACTTAATGAAATGGACAGAGAGAAAGATCTAGGAGTTGATATCACACCAAACCTGTCTCCTGAAGCCCACATAAAAAGAATAACGTCTGCGGCATATACAAGGCTGGCTAACATCAGAACAGCGTTCAGGAACCTGTGTAAGGAATCATACAGAATCTTGTACACGACAAGACACTGGAAGTCAGAAGAGTAAGGGGGAGACATGATCATAACCTACGAAATCCTCAGGGGAATCGACCGGGTAAACAAGGATAAACTATTCATCACTGGTGGTACGCGAACAAGAGGACACAGGTGGAAACTGAGTACCCACATGAGTCACAGGGACGTTAGAAGGAACTTTTTCAGTGTCAGAGTAGTTAACGGATGGAATGCATTAGGCAGTGATGTGGTGGAGGCTGACTCCATACACAGTTTTAAATGTAGATATGATAGAGCCCAGTAGGCTCAGGAATCTGTACACCAGTTGATTGATGGTTGAGAGGCGGGACCAAAGAGCCAGAACTCAACCCCCCCCCCCCCCCGCAAGCACAATTAGGTGAGTACACACACACACACACACACACACACACACACACACACACACACACACACACACACACACACACACACTAAACATAGTGACGGCAGTATATCTTGGCATAAAACAGGCAGCAAACGACCCGAGCCTTGCAGTAGCGTCTCAATTCCTCTTTTATTTGTAAAGTTTTATTGGGGAAGTTTTCTGGTACAGCCCGCGAGCAGACGGGGCAGCTGATTTCTTCAGGGGCCACCACGGTAGGTCCAGACACAACCACCAGGGTCTGTGACTGGAGAAAACTATGTACCCCCTTATGTCATCGCTACTTTCTAAACTAAACTTACCTAATCAAATCTAGCGTATCCTATATGCTAGACTGGCCGTATAATATATGTGTGGGAACCGACCTGTGAGATTTATATTTATTTAATTTATATGAATTTATATAGAATTTATATTTACGTTAATTTATATACTTCGATAGCAATTTGTATAATGATGAGTGGACTGTATTTCTGCAATAATCTCATAATCTCACAAATCGATCCTCTACACATTAGGGAGGGTTTATATTAATTTAATTTATATATATGCAGCCAATCAAACTACAGTAATAGACTACATACATTGAAAAGGTTCCTTATCTTATAGTACAGCAGGCCTTAATCCAAACAGGTATAACTAGGATGTAAACACCAAATTATCCTCTTTGAGGTAGCTTCCATCACCCAGTAACTGGTGCACAAAGTCTTGCTTCCTCGTCTTGACCTGTCAAAAGGGCGCTAGCTGTAAAGCCAGATACCTATATATGACAAGCTATATCAGAGAAAACACTGTACATGGAACCTTAAAGACCTGGCTTAATTACCTTTAGTATGAGGCGATTTCGTGATCTAACCAGTTCACCCTACCCAATGACATTAATGGCCACTAATGATAGATATACGGGTTTCGGAAAGACACTTAACTTGAATTTGTTGACAGCGTGTGATAATGGTACACCTTTGGTTTCCATAACACTTCGTCCAAGTAAAATTAACAGGAGCCGTATTTGCTCCCGTGTGCCTCTGGTCTAGTACAAACAATGGCTGCCCTCCTTCCTCACTGACGCCTGGCCTACACTGTCCAGATGTCAATAAGTGATAGAAGGGTCACATTTACTCTACTTTAATATTGATAATTAAGTTAATTTATATGAAATGTTTTATGATGGTAAAGTCCAAAGACTAATGTATTTAAGAATAATTCCCAGCAGAATAGCTGGTGAATTATAATAGTATGTGGTGATGATATCCTGTTTTCTATAGACGGTAATTCCACTACAAGTTACGTTTTCTATGGGTAACTTGTTGGTAATACAGCAGCAATTATTATCTGTCTGTATGATATTAAATGGTGTCGGATTTTCCGACAATATGACTGGCAATATGATGATGATCGTCCTTTAGATGCGAAGATGACCATGACTTCAATATATCAGGTCGAAGGCCGACCTGATATACTGAAGTCAATATATCAGGTCGGTTGCTGTGTGCCAGATGGAGGATTCATACGTGTACAAGTGAAGGTTCATACACGGAGGATGACAAAGAAATTAGTGAAATCCTAAAAAAGCAGTACGAGGACATGTTTAGCACCCCAATAAACAGCATGAAAGTGGAAGATCCAGACAACTTCTTTATGAGTGATATCCAAACACCTGTAAATATAACTGATATCAACACGAGCGTGGCAGATTTTGAATGGGAAATTGGCAACATGCCCATACACTCAGCTCTGGGTCCAGACCCATAGAATTCAATATTTATAAAGAAATGCAAAGTTTCAGTAGCACATTCACTCAGTATTGTGTGGAGGAGCAGCTTGGACACGGGGGAGATAACAGATGCACTTAAAGCAGCAGACATAGCCCCTCTACACAAGGACGGGTGCAAAGCATTGGCAAAGAATTATAGACCACTTGCACTAACGTCCCACATAAAAGTATTTGAGAGAGTGATCAGGTGTCAGGTCACTAGTTTTATGGAAACCAATGACCACAACCCAGGCCAACATGGATTTAGAGCAGGAAGATCATGCCTTTCACAGCTACTTGACCATTAGAAGAAAAACTGAATGCAGATGTGGTATATCCAGACGTTGCAAAGGCATTCAATAAATGTGACCATGGAGTGATAGCACACAAAATGAGGTCAATTGGTATAACTGGTAAACTAGGACGCTGGATACTCAGTTTTCTGTCGAACAGAACACAAAGAGTAACAGTAACAATGAATAACCTTTTCTATATAAAATCGAGTTCAAGCGCAGTTAAAAGCTTTGTATCTTAGGGCACAGTCCTTGCACCACTTCTTTTCCTTCTTCTCATGTCAGATAAAGACTCAAATACAAGTCACAGCTTCGTATCACCCTTTGCAGATGACACAAAAATCAGCATGAAAATTACCTCTTTGAAGACATTGAAAAACTACAAGCCGATATTAATTAAGTTTTCGACTGGGCAGCAAACAATAACATGATGTTGAACAGTGATAAATTCCAGGTACTCAGGTGCGGTAAAAATGAGGACCTTAAACATAATGCAGGGTACGAAACACAGTCAAATCTGCCCATAGTAGGAAAACATTATGTGGGAACAAGTTTTTGGGTGAGGTGGGATCTGATGGCAACTCCGACGCCAGCTTCTCGTTTTTCGGAGCTACTGTGACCACTCCAGAGAAAGGTGTACCCACCACCACGTTCTGTAAGCTGACCTTTGTCAACCACACGTGTATTACCGAGTGCTGCTCTGTCCATATTGTAGTGCGCTAGTTCCTTTGCAACCAGTGCAGTTCACCTTTCAGGTCTGTCTGTCTTGCTCTTATCCAGCAGAGTTCGAACGTTCAGAGTACTGAAATTGAACACCCTCACTTTTTTCTTTGTATTTGTTTGACCGCTGAGGGATTCCCGCCAGCCCCGGCCTGCTGGCCAGGGTGACTTGAAGAAGGCTATGTTTAAAGTACCTTTTCTAGCTCCTTCCTTCCATGGAGGCGAGCAGAGTGTGTCCTAGAGAGGGCTGCTTAGACACCCAGGGGCTGCCGAACTGTGTTGCTGCTTCGGTCCAGTAGAGAGCGACCCAATGCCCGGAGTAGCGGGTGTGTGCAGGTCTGTGACTACAGCTTCCAGTGTATCCGCACCTGCTACTTCGCCACTCGCCCATCGCCACAGGACTTGAGGTTACGCGGTATGGGGTTGAAGTCATAACTTGCACTCGACTTGGATTAAAGTGAGAGAGAGTTGCACAAATCGTCAGCCTCACACTCTCGTCCCGGCCTATCTGGGTCCAGCAGCAAGACAAATCGAGACGGCAAAAGATAGGTTAGGACACAGTGGACGGCCAGCAGTGTCCCACGTGTCTCACTGTGCCCAAGTTGTGTCCCACGTGTCTCACTGTGCCCAAGTTGTGCTCCACGTGTCTCACTGTGCCCAAGTTGTGCCCCACGTGTCTCACTGTGCCCAAGTTGTACCCCACGTGTCTCACTGTGCCCAAGTTGTGCCCCACGTGTCTCACTGTGCCCAGGTTGTGCTCCACGTGTCTCACTGTGCCCAAGTTGTGCTCCACGTGTCTCACTGTGCCCAAGTTGTGCCCCACGTGTCTCACTGTGCCCAAGTTGTACCCCACGTGTCTCACTGTGCCCAAGTTGTGCCCCACGTGTCTCACTGTGCCCAGGTTGTGCTCCACGTGTCTCACTGTGCCCAAGTTGTGCTCCACGTGTCTCACTGTGCCCAAGTTATGCCCCACGTGTCTCACTGTGCCCAAGTTGTGCCCCACGTGTCTCACTGTGCCCAAGTTGTGCCCCACGTGTCTCACTGTGCCCAGGTTGTGCTCCACGTGTCTCACTGTGCCCAAGTTGTGCCCCACGTGTCTCACTGTGCCCAAGTTGTGCTCCACAACACTTTGCTGGTCCACCTTCCCGCCCGTTGAACCATTCTTGTGGTTCCTTCCGAACACCCGCCGAGCAGTCCTCCGAGCAGTCCGCCGGGTTCAGTCTTCGCATGCGTGGGTAGACAAGCCGTAGTTCACGGAGGGTCTCAAACCCTCGGCTACCCATCACCTGGTTTTGGCTGCCAGTCGAAGCTGTTTACAGTGGTGTGGCCGCTGTTGCCTGCACTCGGCTATTGGCAGCCACAGGTGAGAGTTGAGTGCAGGTGGGGGCCCAAAGCAGGTGAAACCACCCTACTGTTTCCTGTCAGAGGTGCTACCCCTCAATTACACTGTCTGACTGGCGGTATAATATATCACTGGTTGTATAACATATGACAATATAATATATGACTAACGGTATTGCATATGCCTGGCGATATAACATATGACTGGGATATATAATATAATACCTGGCAGATAAATTTATAAACCTTGCCTTGGCTTGCAAGGTGCATGCCTGAGACTCCTTGTTTTGCAATACCACAATAAGGATGCCCCTATGCCCCATAACATGCCCACGTGCCCGCTCTCTACCCTTGTAATCCTTGTTGTATGGGTAGTGGAGCGTGAGGAGGTTATTACGCCCAGGTTATGGAAGGTTAGGTTAGGGTAGGTTAAAATGAATAGTTATGGCCGCCTGGGTGAGCTGTTGTTCTTATGATTTATTTTCTCAGGGACAGTGCACAGTTAAGGTCCAACACACACACACACACACACACACACACACACACACACACACACACACACACACACACACACACACACACACACACACACACACACACACAGAGCTCAGGGGAAAGACGGCCCAAGATATGATGGATTACATCATGCAGAAGTGCAAGGACGCAGCAAACAAGTTTGTCCCAGTCCAAAAGGAAAACAGAGAAATGAAGATGAGAAACCCATGGTTTAATCAAAGATGTAGGCTAGCTAAGCAGCAAAGTAAAAGGTCATGGAGAAACTATAGGAATAACAGGACACTGGAGAGCAGAGAAAGATACCAGAATGCCAGGAATGAATATGTCAGGATGAGAAGAGAGGCAGAAAGACAATACGAAAATGACATCGCAAGCAAGGCAAAGACTCAGCCTAAATTGTTGCATAGCCACATTAGGAGAAAAACAACAGTAAAGGAACAGGTTATGAGATTAAGGATAGGGGCGGAAGGATTCACTACAAATGACAAGGAAGTGTGTGAGGAATTGAATAAGAAATTCCAGGAGATCTTCACCTTAGAGCAAGGAGAAATTCCAGAGGTAAGTGAGGGAATAGCTAACCAGGAACCACTGGAAGAGTTTGAGATTACCAGTGGGGAAGTAAGGAAGTGTTTACTAGAGTTGGACGTGACGAAGGCTATAGGCCCAGATGGAATCTCCCCTTGGGTTCTAAAGGAAGGAGCAAGAGAACTGAGCCTACCACTCTCCATAGTGTATAACAAATCACTGGCAACAGGGGAACTGCCAGATATTTGGAAAGCAGCTAACGTAGTCCCGATATACAAGAAAGGGGATAGACAGGAGGCACTGAACTACAGGCCAGTGTCCCTAACCTGCATACCATGCAAGCTGATGGAGAAGATTGTGCGAAAAAAACTAGTGGAGCATCTGGAGCGAAGGAACTTTGTAACACAGCATCAACATGGGTTCAGGGATGGCAGGTCCAGCCTCACAGGGTTACTTGAATTCTACGACCAGGCAACAAAAATAAGGCAAGAAAGAGAAGGGTGGGCAGACTGCATATTTTTGGATTGTCAGAAAGCCTTTGATACAGTGCCACACAAGAGGCTAGTGCGAAAGTTGGAGATGCAGGCTGGAGTGAGAGGGAAGGTACTCCGGTGGATAGAGGAGTACCTAAGCAACAGGAGACAACGAGTCTGTGTGAGGGGTGAGGTCTCAGATTGGCGAGACATCACAAGTGGAGTCCCGCAGGGGTCAGTCCTTGGACCTATACTGTTTCTGGTATATGTAAATGATCTCCCAGAGGGTATAGATTCGTTCCTCTCAATGTTTGCCGACGATGCAAAAATTATGAGGAGGATTGAAACAGAGGATGATAGTAGGAGGCTACAAGATGACCTGGATAGACTGAGTGAATGGTCCAACAAATGGCTGTTGAAGTTCAACCCGAGTAAATGCAAAGTAATGAAACTAGGCAGTGGAAACAGGAGGCCAGGCACAGGATACAGAATAGGAGATGAAGTACTTAATGAAACAGACAGAGAGAAAGATCTAGGAGTTGATATCACACCAAACCTGTCTCCTGAAGCCCACATAAAGAGAATAACGTCTGCGGCATATGCGAGGCTGGCTAACATCAGAACGGCGTTCAGGAACCTGTGTAAGGAATCATTCAGAATCTTGTACACCACATATGTAAGACCAATCCTGGAGTATACGGCCCCAGCATGGAGCCCGTACCTTGTCAAGCACAAGACGAAGCTGGAAAAAGTCCAAAGGTATGCTACTAGACTAGTCCCAGAACTAAGAGGCATGAGTTATGAGGAAAGGCTGCGGGAAATGCACCTTACGACACTGGAAGACAGAAGAGTAAGGGGGGACATGATCACAACCTACAAAATCCTCAGGGGAATCGACCGGGTAAACAAGGATGAACTATTCAACACTGGTGGGACGCGAACAAGGGGACACAGGTGGAAGCTGAGTACCCAAATGAGCCACAGAGACGTTAGAAAGAACTTTTTCAGTGTCAGAGTAGTTAGTAAATGGAATGCATTAGGAAGTGATGTGGTGGAGGCTGACTCCATACACAGTTTCAAATGTAGATATGATAGAGCCCAATAGGCTCAGGAATCTGTACACCAGTTGATTGACGGTTGAGAGGCGGGACCAAAGAGCCAGAGCTCAACCCCCACAAGCACAATTAGGTGAGTACAATTAGGTGAGTACACACACACATACACACACACACACACACACACACACACACACACACACACACACACACACACACACACA
>NC_091169.1:47290589-47293089 GCF_040958095.1 Procambarus clarkii | reverse complement strand
CTACAATCCCAGAGGGAAGTGGAGAACCCTCCTCAAACAGTGCAACAGCCACAGGGATTGGGGCACCACCCCCAAATTCTACCCAACAGACACCCAACCTGCCCCATCCCCTGTCAGCCCCCCACTAAGTACCCACCTAGGGCACCCTCCCCCCACCCACCCCCCTCCCCCCACTCACCCCCCTTCTCCCCCTCACCCCTCTCCCCAGGACCTCCCTTCTCCCCCATCCCCCATGCCCTCCCTTCTCCCACATGCCTTCCCGTCTCTCCCACCCCCATGCCCTCCCTTCTCCCCCTCCCCCCTAAGCCCCCCACTCTCCCCCACCCCACCTAAGTCTTCCCCTCTCCCCCACTCCCCTAAACCCTCCCCTCTTCCTCACCCACCTCAGCCCTCCCTTTTCCCCCACGCCCCCCAAGCCCTCCACCCTTTTCTCTCCCCCCAAGCCCCCCCATCTCCCCTATCCCCCACAGCCTCTCCTCCCCCCATGCTTCCCCAACCCTCCCTCTCTTACCCACCCCCTGTACCCTCCCCCTCTTATCCACCCCCTGTACCCTCCCCCTCTTATCCACCCCCTGTACCCTCCCCCTCTTATCCACCCCCTGTACCCTCCCCCTCTCCCCCACCACCCCAAGCCCTCCCTCCTCCACCAATCCCCCCGTGCCAGGTCCCCCCAGCTCCCACTCACCCCAGATCCCAAAGGTCCCCCCCAGAAAAGAAGCAGAAGAGAGTCAGTTTCAGGGTGATGTACTCGAACATAGATGGGATCACAAGCAAGACAAGTGAACTAAGGGAAAGAGCACAAGAAGTTAACCCAGATGTAATCGGACTCACTGAAACAAAACTCTCTGGAATCATAACGAATGCCGTGTTTCCCCAGGAGTATACAGTAATAAGGAAAGAGAGGGAAGGTAGAGGAGGAGGCGGAGTGGCCCTACTCATGAGAAGGGAATGGAGTTTTAAGGAGATGGCCATCCCGGGCTGTGAGGAGTTCAGAGACTACATAGCAGGCACCATAACAATGGGAGGACCAAGAATAGTAGTAGCAGTAATATACAACCCTCCACCAAATGACAGGAGACCCAGTCAAGAGTATGAAAACAACAACAAGGCAGTTAACACTATAATTGAGAGGGCAGCCTCTGCTGCCTGTAGAAATAGATCCCACCTGCTCATCATGGGCGACTTCAATCACGGAAAGATTGACTGGGAGAACAAGGAACCGCATGGAGGCGAGGATACGTGGAGAGCCAAACTATTGGAGGTGGTGACAAGCAACTTTTTAACGCAGCATGTCGGAGAACCCACAAGGATGAGAGGCAATGACGAACCAGCGAGACTCGACCTAGTCTTCACTCTGAACGACTCCGACATAAGAGAAATCGGTTTTGAGGACCCAGTAGGAATGAGCGACCACAGTGTACTGGTGTTTGAGTACTTGATTGAAGAAGGGTTATTGAACTCGAGGAGGGATACCGAAACCAAAAGGTTAGCATACCGAAAGGGAAACTATGAGGGGATAAGAAAATTCCTAACAGATATAGCATGGGAAACAGAGCTCAGGGGAAAGACGGCCCAAGATATGATGGATTACATCACGCAGAAGTGCAAGGACGCAGCAAACAAGTTTGTCCCAGTCCAAAAGGAAAACAGAGAAATGAAGATGAGAAACCCATGGTTTAATCAAAGATGTAGGCTAGCTAAGCAGCAAAGTAAAAGGGCATGGAGAAACTATAGGAATAACAGGACACTGGAGAGCAGAGAAAGATACCAGAATGCCAGGAATGAATATGTCAGGATGAGAAGAGAGGCAGAAAGACAATACGAAAATGACATCGCAAGCAAGGCAAAGACTCAGCCTAAATTGTTGCATAGCCACATTAGGAGAAAAACAACAGTAAAGGAACAGGTTATGAGATTAAGGATAGGGGCGGAAGGATTCACTACAAATGACAAGGAAGTGTGTGAGGAATTGAATAAGAAATTCCAGGAGGTCTTCACCTTAGAACAAGGAGAAATTCCAGAGGTAAGTGAGGGAATAGCTAACCAGGAACCACTGGAAGAGTTTGAGATTACCAGTGGGGAAGTAAGGAAGTGTTTACTAGAGTTGGACGTGACGAAGGCTATAGGCCCAGATGGAATCTCCCCTTGGGTTCTAAAGGAAGGAGCAAGAGAACTGAGCCTACCACTCTCCATAGTGTATAACAAATCACTGGCAACAGGGGAACTGCCAGATACTTGGAAAGCAGCTAACGTAGTCCCGATATACAAGAAAGGGGATAGACAGGAGGCACTGAACTACAGGCCAGTGTCCCTAACCTGCATACCATGCAAGCTGATGGAGAAGATTGTGCGAAAAAAACTAGTGGAGCATCTGGAGCGAAGGAACTTTGTAACACAGCATCAACATGGGTTCAGGGATGGCAGGTCCTGCCTCACAGGGTTACTTGAATTCTACGACCAGGCAACAAAAATAAGGCAAGAAAGAGAAGGGTGGGCAGAC
>NC_091169.1:47240589-47285589 GCF_040958095.1 Procambarus clarkii | reverse complement strand
ACTTCATCCGGCCCTGGGGATTTGTTTGGTTTGAGTTTTACTATTTGTTTAAGAACATCCTCCCTGGTAACTGTTAAACTCGTCAACCTGTCCTCGTCCCCACCCACATAGACTTGTTCGGCTGAAGGCATATTGTTAAGTTCCTCTTTAGTAAATACAGATACAAAATATTTATTAAAAATACTACTCATCTCTTCATCACTATCTGTTATTTGACCTGTCTCAGTTTTTAATGGACCTATCCTTTCCCTAGTCTTAGTACGATATAACTGAAAAAACCCTTTAGGATTTGTCTTTGCTTGCCCTGCTATGCGAACTTCATAGTTTCTTTTTGCTTTCCTTATCTCTTTTTTAACATTTCTAACCAGTTGTACGAATTCCTGTTCTAAAGTGACCTCCCCATTTTTAATCCTTTTGTACCAAGCTCTCTTTTTACCTATAAGGTTCTTCAAATTCTTTGTTATCCACTTTGGGTCATTAGTATTCGATCTGTTCAATTTGTGTGGTATACTACGTTCCTGTGCTTTGTTTAGAATATTCTTAAATAAGTTATATATTGAATCCACATCGAAATCCCCATTTAAGTCACCTATCGCTGGGTTCATGTCTCGCTCCAAGACCGGCCCACACCACATACCCAAGACTTTCCAATCAATTTGACCCAAAAAAATTCTTAGGCTATTAAAATCAGCTTTTCGAAAATCTGGCACTTTAACAGAATTTTCTCCTACTGGTCTATTCCATTCTATGCTAAATCTGATTTCTTTGTGATCACTGTTCCCTAGCTCACTCCCTATTTCGATGTCATTAATTTGTGTTTCCCTGGTAGTTAACACTAAATCTAAAATATTATTTTCCCGTTACATTTATCAAAGCCAAGCTCCAGGAAGATCAAAGGGCCGTGTCTAGTGTAACTTTTGACGGTCATTCACTCAAACTACTCCTGTTTATCTGTGTGACATGACCAACATGACAAAGCTATTAGTTGACAACACATAAACAATTAGTAAATCAAAATATCATTTAGAATTACGCCGTCAAGGGTAATTACCAGCTCCCAGTGTTACTTGCTGACCCAACCACTTGATTGGTCAATTGCCTGCATCTGGCAATATCAGTCAATCATCAGCTGACAAACCTGTATGGCGGAGATCAGTTACATGCTCTCCCGTCTCCGCGGCTCGGTCTCTGACCAGATTTCATGGTTGAAGATGGTCTGGTCAACCAGGCTGTTGGACGTGGTTGCTCGCCGCCTGACGAATGAATCACAGCCTGGTCTGATTTTTGAATTTTCAAAGAATTTCGAAATTCTTTGAACAATTTGATCACATTCTCTTTTGAAACAGTGAAAAGTGGGCCAGTGTTGTCCCTAAAGTGTTGTGGCAGTGTTGAAAAGTGCTGCCCCTTTGTCATACTCTACAATCATCATGAATTTTGACAAAATGTGTAACTTGTCATATCTCTGTCGTGTCATTCTGGCATTCATATGTATGAGTTTGGTTGGGTATAAATAGGAGCTGCCTCACATGGGCCAATAGGGGTTGCCTCACATGGGCCAATAGGAGCTGCCTCACATGGGCCAATAGGAGCTGCCTCTCATGGGCCAATAGGAGCTGCCTCACATGGGCCAATAGGAGCTGCCTCACATGGGCCAATAGGAGCTGCCTCACATGGGCCAATAGGAGCTGCCTCACATGGGTCAATAGGCTTTCTAAAGTTTCCTACATTTTTCCGTTCTTTATGAGAAAACCATCTGGAGCCGTGTAGGGATTTGAACCAGTATTGTAGCGACCCAGACGCTTGCCTTAGCCCACTCAGCCACGATGGCACAAAAGCTATTCAACCCGGAACTCTAATGCGTTCACTGGGGAATTATCTGGAGAAAGCGCCAAGCCATACAGCACTTAACAGGGATCTGAATAAGGATTTGGGTTGTGATGGGGAAGAAGGAATGGTGCCCAACTACTCCTCTCCCTGCTCCTCCATCTCCCTCCCTCACTTGACTTACTCTTATCTCTCCCCCTCCCTCTCCTCTTATCCATCCCCGTCCCCTCTCATCCTCCCCCTCCCCACACCCTTCTCCCTCTGTTTTACAATATCATTAATCTAAACATCTGTAAGAATGTTCTTACATTTACCCTGTAAGAACACTTCACAGTCGTCGTATCAACACACAATCCATATTGTCTAAGGAAGAGTACAAATTTCCAAAGTTTTTGGAGGGTTTAAAAGGTAAGTATTATGATTAGTTTCATTTAAGTTTGGTGTGATCAGTGCTTAAAGTTTCTGATAATACCAAAACTAAATAATAATAATAATAATAATAATAATAATAATAATAATAATAATAATTGCAAGTCATGTCACACAGTGATATGGGATTTCTCATATGGTGACGTTGGCACAGTGTTATTTGGCAATGTTTGACGGGGATCCCGACCCACCCATGTTGTGCACATACCCAACTGTAATCATTGGGTAAAATTGGGTGAAGCTAACCACTAAACATGCGGCCTCCAACCCGGGACAGACACACACATTTCCAGTTATACAAATTGGCATACGAGGTGTTTATTTGGTGCTCTTGGTCACGTAGATTACTTTGTTCTAAACAAAAGTCCAGTTAGAACAAAGTTTGTTCTAAAATTTGTTCTAAACAAAGTCCAGTTTTCTGTACCTGGGCCGGGATTGTACCTGGATTGTACCTGGATGGGGTTCTGGGAGTTCTTCTACTCCCCAAGCCAGGCCCGGGTCCAGGCTTGACTTGTGAGTAATCTAACAGGCTGTTGCTTCGAGCGGCCCGCAGGCCCTCAAATCCACTACAGCCCGGTTGGTCCATCATATCTAGCAGAAACCTGTCTTGGGTTTTCTTGAAGACTTTCACCTTTGTTCCGCCAATATCTCTTACACTTACACAACAGCTGGGAGGATGTTGAACAACGGTGGACCTCTCATGTTCAGACATTGTTCACTGATTGTGCCTATGGCACCTCTACTCTTCACTGGCTCTACTCTGCATTGCCTTTTATATCGTTCACTCCACTACGTTGTTATTTTAATGTGTAAATTTGGGACCTGTCCCTCTAGTACCTTCCAATAATTTAGGTGCTTTATCGTGCCTATGCGTGCCGTATATGTTCTCTTTATTCCCTCTATTTCAGCAATCTCTCCTGCTCTGAAGGGGGAAGTGAGTACTGAGCAGTACTCAAGACGGGACAGCACAAGTGACTTGAAGAGTACAACCATTGTGATGGGATCCCTGGATTTGAAAGTTCTCGTAATCCATCCTATCATTTTTCTGGCTGACGCAATATTTGCTTGGTTATGCTCCCTAAACGTTAGGTCGTCAGACATTATTATTCCCAAATCCTTTACATGCTGTTTTCCTACTATGGGTACATTTGATTGTGTTTTGTACCCTGTATTATGTTTAAGGTCCTCATTTTTACCGTACCTGAGTACCTGGAATTTATCACTGTTAAACATCATGTTATTTTCTGCTGCCCAGTCGAAAACTTTATTAATATCTGCTTGTAGTTTTTGAATGACTTCAACAGAGGTAATTTTCATGCTGATTTTTGTGTCATCTAAAAAAACTGACACGAAGCTGTGACTTGTATTTTTGTCTGTATGTGATATGATAATAAGGAAAAGCAGCGGTGCAAGGACTGTACTCTGAGGTACAGAGTTTTTAACTGTATTGGACTCGATTTTATATGGTTGACTGTTACTCTTTGTGTTTGGTTTGACGGATGACTGAATGTCCATTCAATCTTTTGCACTTCTTTACCTGTTATTCCAACTGACCTCATTTTGTGTGCTATCACTCCATGATCACATTTATCAAATGCCTTTGCGAAGTCCGTGTACATCATACCTGCATTCTGTTTTTCTTCTAATGCCTCAGTGATTTTATCATAGTGACCGAGTAGCTACGAAAGGCATGCTCTTCCCGCTGGAAATCCATGTTGGCCTGGGTTGTGGAGGTCATTGGTCTCCATGAAACTAGTGACCTGACTCCTGATCACTCTCTCAAATACTTTTATTATGTGCGATGTTAGTGCAACTGGTCTATAATTCTTTGCCAGTGCTTTGCTCCCTCCCTTGTGTAGAGGGGCTATGTCTGCTGCTTTATGATCTTCTGATATTACCCATTGTGTAAGCTTTTTCTCGTCACTAAACTGAATGTCTGCGCTACTGACACTCTGCGTTTCTTTACATATTCCACGAGTGTGACTGCACAGCTGAGCTCATGGGCGTGTAGTCAATTTATCTTTCGAAATCTTCAGAGTTTGTGTTGTATATATTTATATTGTCAAGGGTTTGGATATCATGCACAAAGAAGGTGTCCGGATCTCCCTCTTTCATTCTGATTATTAGGGTGTTAAACACGTGTTCATACGGATTATTAGGGTGTTAAACACGTGTTCATACGGATTATTAGGGTACTAAACATGTGTTCATACGGATTATTAGGGTGTTAAACACGTGTTCATACGGATTATTAGGGTACTAAACATGTGTTCATACGGATTATTAGGGTGCTAAACATGTGTTCATACGGATTATTAGGGTGCTAAACATGTGTTCATACGGATTATTAGGGTGCTAAACATGTGTTCATACGGATTATTAGGGTGCTAAACATGTGTTCATACGGATTATTAGGGTGCTAAACATGTGTTCATACGGATTATTAGGGTGCTAAACATGTGTTCATACGGATTATTAGGGTGCTAAACATGTGTTCATACGGATTATTAGGGTGCTAAACATGTGTTCATACGGATTATTAGGGTGCTAAACATGTGTTCATACGGATTATTAGGGTGCTAAACATGTGTTCATACGGATTATTAGGGTGCTAAACATGTGTTCATACGGATTATTAGGGTGCTAAACATGTGTTCATACGGATTATTAGGGTACTAAACATGTGTTCATACGGATTATTAGGGTGCTAAACATGTGTTCATACGGATTATTAGGGTGCTAAACATGTGTTCATGCGGATTATTAGGGTGTTAAACACGTGTTTATACGGATTATTAGGGTACTAAACATGTGTTCATACGGATTATTAGGGTGTTAAACATGTGCTCATACGGATTATTAGGGTGCTAAACATGTGTTCATACGGATTATTAGGGTACTAAACATGTGTTCATACGGATTATTAGGGTGTTAAACACGTGTTCATACGGATTATTAGGGTGCTAAACATGTGTTCATACGGATTATTAGGGTGCTAAACATGTGTTCATACGGATTATTAGGGTACTAAACATGTGTTCATACGGATTATTAGGGTGTTAAACACGTGTTCATACGGATTATTAGGGTGCTAAACATGTGTTCATACGGATTATTAGGGTATTAAACACGTGTTCATACGGATTATTAGGGTGTTAAACACGTGTTCATACGGATTATTAGGGTGCTAAACATGTGTTCATACGGATTATTAGGGTGCTAAACATGTGTTCATACGGATTATTAGGGTGCTAAACATGTGTTCATACGGATTATTAGGGTGCTAAACATGTGTTCATACGGATTATTAGGGTGCTAAACATGTGTTCATACGGATTATTAGGGTGTTAAACACGTGTTCATACGGATTATTAGGGTGCTAAACATGTGTTCATACGGATTATTAGGGTGCTAAACATGTGTTCATACGGATTATTAGGGTGCTAAACATGTGTTCATACGGATTATTAGGGTGCTAAACATGTGTTCATACGGATTATTAGGGTGTTCAACACGTGTTTATACGTTTTTTTTAGGATTTCACTAATTTGTTGGTCATCCTCAGTGTATAAACCTTCACTTGTAAGTTCAGGTCCAATATTGATGGAGGTTTTTGATTTTCATTTCGCAAATGTAAAAATATATATATATATTTTTATCTTGTATGGCCTCTATATTCTATATATATAGGCCATACTTCTGTAGAATATAGAGGCCTCTATATAGAATATATATTCTATATTTTATCTTGTATGTCCTCTATATGGCCCTAATCTCAGGATTGGGAGATCCGTCACCTGTAACCACCTGCCACAGGTAACGGTAGCCAACTGCCACAGGTAACAGTAGCCACCTGCCGCAGGTAACGGTAGCCACCTGCCACAGGTAACGGTAGCCACCTGCCACAGGTAACTGTAGCCACCTGCCACAGGTAACTGTAGCCACCTGCCACAGGTAACGGTAGCCACCTGCCACAGGTAACGGTAGCCACCTGCCGCAGATAACGGTAGCCACCTTCGCAGGTAACGGTAGCCACCTGTCGCAGATAACGGTATCCACCTGTCACAGATAACGGTAACCCAACAAGGGGCCAGATTCACGAAGCAGTTACGCAAGCACTTACGAACCTGTACATCTTTTCTCAGTCTTTGGCGACTTTGTTTACAATAATTAAACAGTTAATGAGCTTTGAAGTACCAGGAGGGTGTTTATATCAATAACAACAGTTGATTGGGTAGTTTTCATGCTTGTAATCTGTTTAATAAATGTAACCAAAGCCGTCAAAGATTGAGGAAAGATGTACACGTTCGTAAGTGCTTGCGTAACTGTTTCGTGAATCTGGCCCCTGATCCTGGCAACCACCGTCACACAGTCTGGTCGACGTTTTGTGCTGCCCATAAAAATAGGTTTCGGATTTGGAAAAAATCATAGCTTTTTCATGCTGGTACTTTTAAGCCGTTGGGAGTAAATAATTTTTCTATCAGATGAACAAATCCACAAGGGCCGTGACGAGAATTCGAACCTGCGTCCGAGAGCATCCCAGACGCCGCCTTAGTTGTGTAATTTCTCTATCAGACCTGAGTGTTTGGAACAGTGTAGTTTTGACAGCAGAGATAGGGATAAATTGGTATAATTCAACTTCATCTTGTTACACGCTAATTTGGCTGCAATGTCTGTCTCATTATGATGGGTTATATTTATGTGTGAAGGTATCCATACAAAGGAGATTCGAAACCCTTTACTCTGTGCAGCGATCAGCTCATTTATAATTGATAGTATAAGATTCTTGCCGTCGGTCTTGCAGGAGAAGTTTTCAATTGCTTGAAGAGTAGACTTGAATCATAAAATATTATTCTTCCTCCAATGTTTTTTAATGTACTGGTAGCCAGGTGTAATGCTGCTAGTTCTGCTTGTGTGGAGGTCAGCCAGTTGTTTAACCTGACACTGACAGTCTGTGTGCAAATATTATTTCTATAAAACCTACATGCTGCTGCAGTCCGTCCAGTAGAGGATTGGACTGAGCCGTCGGCGTTAACACAGCGCTCGTGAGATCTTAAACTCTCGATGGAGGAGGCAATTGTTTCAAGTGTGACAGCTTTGAGAAGAGCAAGATTCTCATTACCTTTCTCGGTGACGGGTGTGTATGCAACCCGTCCTCTTAAAAATAACGTAGCTTTTCGCTGGTATGCGCGCTATGGCCAAAAGTGGACGTAATTTGAAATGAAATCGACTTACAAAAGTGACGTACTGTCCCGTTTTCTGTTTGAGTCCTCCGGCCTACTCGGAAAGGTTAGAAGAGGAAACTTTCAATTAACGTTTTTCATAACGTTTCGAAACTTTATGAGAATTTCCTGCCCACCTAACCTATCAGAGGACCCTTAACTTATTGTTGTTGAAAAAAAAAATCCCAAATTTATTTTCAAGTTTTTTTTAATTTTCAAATTACGTCCACTTTCGGCCATACGGCCATACGGGCATACGACCAAAAGCCAAGTTTTTTTCAAGAGGACAGGTTGATGTATGATACTTGAATGGCGGGGTACAGATAAAGAGGAATATCGGAGACAGGCAGATTGCACAATGTTCACTTTGATGAGATTGTAGGCATTTTTACTCTCTCCCTTAATGTTGTGCCCGTTAGACAGCGTTGACCCCCCACACAGTTCAGAGTTTACACAGTTACCATAGCTTATTTTTACATGCTTAACTTTCAAGAGGACGTAAACTCTTGCTCATGAGTTTACTCCATACATTAAAGAGGAAGATACAGTCTACTGAGCCATATCTTTCTCCTCATACTGCACACACTATGACCAGTATGAGTTTGTCTCTCTAAATCCTGGTTACCTTTACATGGCGTAGTATATACCCTACAGGAGCAGTTGGTAGTGGTGGTAGTGGTGGTGGTGGTGGAGGGAGGACAGAGGAGGAGGAGGAGGGAGGATAGGGAGTAGTGCAAACATTGCAGCGTGCCAAGCTATCAAACAATGCCAGGGCCAACTTGCCCACACCTTCCACAAGGGTGCCATGCCCCCTCCCCCCCCCCCCGCTCAAAGTGCCAGGTCCTCCAATCTCTTTCTCGAATGTTAGGTCTTCCCTACCACCCACCTGTGTGCCACACTCTCCACACCACCACCCACCTGTGTGCCACACTCTCCCCCACCACCACCCACCTGTGTGTCACACTCTCCCCCACCACCACCACCCACCTGTGTGCCACACTCTCCCCCACCACCACCACCCACCTGTGTGCCACACTCTCCACCACCACCACCCACCTGTGTACCACACTCTCCCCCACCACCACCCACCTGCGTGCCACACTCTTCCCCACCACCACCCACCTGTGTACCACACTCTCCACCACCACCACCCACCTGTGTGCCGCACTCTCCCCCACCACCACCCACCTGTGTGCCACACTCTCCACCACCACCACCCACCTGTGTACCACACTCTCCACCACCACCACCCACCTGTGTGCCGCACTCTCCCCCACCACCACCCACCTGTGTGCCACACTCTCCCCCACCACCACCCACCTGTGTGTCACACTCTCCCCCACCACCACCACCCACCTGTGTGCCACACTCTCCACCACCACCACCCACCTGTGTACCACACTCTCCCCCACCACCACCCACCTGTGTGCCACACTCTTCCCCACCACCACCACCAACCACCTATGTACCACACTCTCCACCACCACCACCCACCTGTGTACCACACTCTCCCCCACCACCACCCACCTGTGTGCCACACTCTCCACCACCACCACCCACCTGTGTACCACACTCTCCACCACCACCACCCACCTGTGTGCCGCACTCTCCCCCACCACCACCACCCACCTGTGTGCCACACTCTCCCCCACCACCACCCACCTGTGTGTCACACTCTCCCCTACCACCACCACCCACCTGTGTGCCACACTCTCCCCCCAGCACCACCCACCTGTGTACCACACTCTCCACCACCACCACCCACCTGTGTACCACACTCTCCACCACCACCACCACCCACCTGTGTGCCACACTCTCCCCCACCACCACCCACCTGTGTGCCGCACTCTCCCCCACCACCACCCACCTGTGTGCCACACTCTCCCCCACCACCACCCACCTGTGTACCACACTCTCCCCCACCACCACCACCACCCACCTGTGTACCACACTCTCCACCACCACCACCCACCTGTGTACCACACTCTCCACCACCACCACCACCACTTGTGTACCACACTCTCCCCCACCACCACCACCACCCACCTGTGTACCACACTCTCCACCACCACCACCACCACCACCTGTGTACCACACTCTCCACCACCACCACCCACCAGTGTGTCACACTCTCCACCACCACCACCACCACCCACCTGTGTGCCACACTCTCCCACCACCACCACCCACCTGTGTACCACACTCTCCCCCACCACCACCACCCACCTGTGTACCACACTCTCCCCCACCACCACCACCAACCTGTGTACCACACTCTCCACCACCACCACCACCCACCTGTGTACCACACTCTCCCCCACCACCACCACCCACCTGTGTACCACACTCTCCACCACCACCACCACCCACCTGTGTACCACACTCTCCCCACCACCACCACCCACCTGTGTGCCACACTCTCCCACCACCACCACCCACCTGTGTGCCACACTCTCCCACCACCACCACCCACCTGTGTACCACACTCTCCACCACCACCACCACCACCCACCTGTGTACCACACTCTCCACCACCACCACCACCACCTGTGTACCACACTCTCCCCCACCACCACCACCACCCACCTGTGTACCACACTCTCCACCACCACCACCACCACCTGTGTACCACACTCTCCACCACCACCACCCACCTGTGTGTCACACTCTCCACCACCACCACCACCACCCACCTGTGTGCCACACTCTCCCACCACCACCACCCACCTGTGTGCCACACTCTCCCACCACCACCACCCACCTGTGTACCACACTCTCCCCCACCACCACCACCCACCTGTGTACCACACTCTCCCCCACCACCACCACCAACCTGTGTACCACACTCTCCACCACCACCACCACCCACCTGTGTACCACACTCTCCCCCACCACCACCACCCACCTGTGTACCACACTCTCCACCACCACCACCACCCACCTGTGTACCACACTCTCCCCCACCACCACCACCCACCTGTGTGCCACACTCTCCCACCACCACCACCCACCTGTGTGCCACACTCTCCCACCACCACCACCCACCTGTGTACCACACTCTCCACCACCACCACCACCACCCACCTGTGTACCACACTCTCCACCACCACCACCACCACCTGTGTACCACACTCTCCCCCACCACCACCACCACCCACCTGTGTACCACACTCTCCACCACCACCACCACCACCTGTGTACCACACTCTCCACCACCACCACCCACCTGTGTGTCACACTCTCCACCACCACCACCACCACCCACCTGTGTGCCACACTCTCCCCCCACCACCACCCACCTGTGTGCCACACTCTCCCACCACCACCACCCACCTGTGTGCCACACTCTCCCCCACCCACCTGTGTGCCACACTCTCCCCCACCACCACCCACCTGTGTACCACACTCTCCACCACCACCACCCACCTGTGTGCCACACTCTCCCACCACCACCACCCACCTGTGTGCCACACTCTCCACCACCACCACCCACCTGTGTGCCACACTCTCCCCCCACCACCACCCACCTGTGTACCACACTCTCCCCCACCACCACCCACCTGTGTGCCACACTCTCCACCACCACCCACCTGTGTGCCACACTCTCCCCCACCACCACCCACCTGTGTGCCACACTCTCCACCACCACCACCCACTTGTGTACCACACACTCCCCCACCACCACCCACCTGTGTACCACAACCTCCCCCACCACCACCACCCACCTGTGTGCCACACTCTCCACCACCACCACCCACCTGTGTACCACACTCTCCCCCACCACCACCCACCTGTGTACCACACTCTCCCCCACCACCACCCACCTGTGTACCACTCTCTCCCCCACCACCACTCACCTGTGTGCCACACTCTCCCCCACCACCACCCACCTGTGTGCCACACTCTCGCCCACCACCCACCTGTGTGCCACACTCTCCACCACCACCACCCACCTGTGTACCACACTCTCCCACACCACCACCACCACCACCCACCTTTGTACCACACTCTCCCCCACCACCACCATCCACCTGTGTGCCACACTCTCCCCCACCACCACTCACCTGTGTGCCACACTCTCCCCCACCACCACCACCACCCACCTGTGTGCCACACTCTCCCCCCACCACCACGCACCTGTGTGCCACACTCTCCCCCCACCACCACGCACCTGTGTGCCACACTCTCCACCACCACCACCCACCTGTGTGCCACACTCTCCCCACCACCACCACCCACCTGTGTGCCACTCTCTCCCCCACCACCACCACCCACCTGTGTGCCACACTCTCCCCCCACCACCACCCACCTGTGTGCCACACTCTCCATCACCACCACCACCACCACCCACCTGTGTGCCACACTCTCCCCCCACCACCACCCACCTGTGTGCCACACTCTCCCCACCACCACCACCCACCTGTGTGCCACACTCTCCCCCACCACCACCACCACCCACCTGTGTGCCACACTCTCCCCCCCACCACCACCACCTGTGTGTCACACTCTCCACCACCACCACCACCACCACCACCACCCACCTCTGTGCCACACTCTCCACCACCACCACCACCACCACAACCACCACCACCCACCTGTGTGCCATACTCTCCACCACCACCACCACCACCCACCTGTGTGCTACACTCTCCACCACCACCACCACCACCCACCAGTGTGCTACACTCTCCACCACCACCACCCACCTGTGTGCCACACTCTCCACCACCACCACCACCACCCACCTGTGTGCTACACTCTCCACCACCACCACCCACCTGTGTGCCTCACTCTCCCCCCACCACCACCACCACCCACCTGTGTGCCACACTCTCCACCACCACCACCACCCACCTGTGTGCCACACTCTCCACCACCACCACCACCCACCTGTGTGCTACACTCTCCACCACCACCACCCACCTGTGTGCCACACTCTCCCCACAACCACCACCACCCACCTGTGTACCACACTCTCCACCACCACAGACCACCTGTGTTTCACACTCTCCACCACCACCACCACCCACCTGTGTGCCACACTCTCCCACCACCACCCACCTGTGTACCACACTCTCCACCACCACCACCCACCTGTGTACCACACTCTCCACCACCACCACCCACCTGTGTACCACACTCTCCACCACCACAGACCACCTGTGTTTCACACTCTCCACCACCACCACCACCCACCTGTGTACCACACTCTCCACCACCACCACCCACCTGTGTACCACACTCTCCACCACCACCACCCACCTGTGCACCACACTCTCCACCACCACCACCCACCTGTGTACCACACTCTCCACCACCACCACCCACCTGTGTACCACACTCTCCACCACCACCACCCACCTGTGTACCACACTCTCCACCACCACCACCCACCTGTGTGCCACACTCTCCCCCACCACCACCCACCTGTGTACCACACTCTCCACCACCACCACCTGTGTACCACACTCTCCACCACCACCACCCACCTGTGTGTCACACTCTCCACCACCACCACCACCCACCTGTCTGCCACACTCTCCCACCACCACCACCACCCACCTGTGTGCCACACTCTCCCCCACCACCACCCACCTGTGTACCACACTCTCCACCACCACCACCTGTGTACCACACTCTCCACCACCACCACCCACCTGTGTGTCACACTCTCCACCACCACCACCACCCACCTGTCTGCCACACTCTCCCACCACCACCACCACCCACCTGTGTGCCACACTCTCCCCCACCACCACCCACCTGTCTGCCACACTCTCCACCACCACCACCCACCTGTGTGCCACACTCTCCACCACCCACCGGTGTGCCACACTCTCCCCCACCACCACCCACCTGTGTACCACACTCTCCACCACCACCACCCACCTGTGTGCCACACTCTCCCACCACCACCACCCACCTGTGTGCCACACTCTCCTACCACCACCACCCACCTGTGTGCCACACTCTCCACCACCACCACCCACCTGTGTACCACACTCTCCCCCACCACCACCCACCTGTGTACCACACTCTCCCCCACCACCACCCACCTGTGTACCACACTCTCCACCACCACCACCCACCTGTGTACCACACTCTCCACCACCACCACCCACCTGTGTGCCACACTCTCCCCCACCACCACCCATCTGTGTACCACACTCTCCCCCACCACCACCCACCTGTGTACCACACTCTCCCCACAACCACCACCACCCACCTGTGTACCACACTCTCCACCACCACAGACCACCTGTGTTTCACACTCTCCACCACCACCACCACCCACCTGTGTGCCACACTCTCCCACCACCACCACCAACCTGTGTACCACACTCTCCCCCACCACCACCCACCTGTGTACCACACTCTCCCCCACCACCACCCACCTGTGTACCACACTCTTCCCCACCACCACCACCCACCTGTGTGCCACACTCTCCACCACCACCACCCACCTGTGTACCACACTCTCCCCCACCACCACCCACCTGTGTACCACACTCTCCCCCACCACCACCCACCTGTGTACCACTCTCTCCCCCACCACCACCCACCTGTGTGTCATACTCTCCCCCACCACCACCCACCTGTGTGCCACACTCTCCACCACCACCACCCACCTGTGTACCACTCTCTCCCCCACCACCACCCACCTGTGTGCCACACTCTCCCCCACCACCACCCACCTGTGTACCACACTCTCCCCCACCACCACCCACCTGTGTACCACACTCTCCCCCACCACCCACCTGTGTGCCACACTCTCCATCCCCACCACCCACCTGTTTACCACTCTCTCCCCCACCACCACCCACCTGTGTGCCACACTCTCCCCCACCACCACCACTACCCACCTGTGTACCACACTCTCCCCCACCACCACCCACCTGTGTACCACACTCTCCCCCACCACCACCCACCTGTGTACCACTCTCTCCCCCACCACCACCCACCTGTGTGTCATACTCTCCCCCACCACCACCCACCTGTGTGCCACACTCTCCACCACCACCACCACCCACCTGTATGCCACACTCTCCACCACCACCACCCACCTGTGTGCCACACTCTCCACCACCACCACCACCACCACCTGTATGCCACACTCTCCACCACCACCACCCACCTGTGTGCCACACTCTCCACCACCACCACCCACCTGTGTGCCACACTCTCCCCCACCACCACCCACCTGTGTACCACACTCTCCACCACCACCTCCTACCTGTGTACCACACTCTCCCCCACCACCACCACCACCCACCTGTGTGCCACACTCTCCACCACCACCACCCACCTGTGTACCACTCTCTCCACCACCACCACCACCCATCTGTGTACCACACTCTCCACCACCACCACCCACCTGTCTACCACACTCTCCCACACCACCACCCACCTGTGTACCACACTCTCCACCACCACCACCACCCACCTGTGTACCACACTCTCCCACACCACCACCACCCACCTGTGTACCACACTCTCCACCACCACCACCCACCTGTGTACCACACTCTCCCACACCACAACCACCCACCTGTGTACCACACTCTCCACCACCACCACCCACCTGTGTACCACACTCTCCCACACCACCACAACCCACCTGTGTACCACACTCTCCACCACCACCACCCACCTGTGTACCACACTCTCCCACACCACCACAACCCACCTGTGTACCACACTCTCCACCACCACCACCCACCTGTCTACCACACTCTCCCACACCACCACCACCCACCTGTGTGCCACACTCTCCACCACCACCACCCACCTGTCTACCACACTCTCCCACACCACCACCACCCACCTGTGTATAAAGAGGGGGGGACACGTCCCCTCTGGATAACGAGGGGGGACACGTACCCTCTGGATAACGAGGGGGGACACGTACCCTCTGAATAACGAGGGGGGACACGTACCCTCTGGATAACGAGGGGGGACACGTACCCTCTGGATAACGAGGGGGGACACGTACCCTCTGGATAACGAGGGGGGACACGTACCCTCTGGATAACGAGGGGGGACACGTACCCTCTGAATAACGAGGGGGGACACGTACCCTCTGGATAACGAAGGGGGACACGTACCCTCTGGATAACGAGGGGGGACACGTACCCTCTGAATAACGAGGGGGGACACGTACCCTCTGGATAACGAGGGGGGACACGTACCCTCTGGATAACGAGGGGGGACACGTACCCTCTGGATAACGAGGGGGGACACGTACCCTCTGGATAACGAGGGGGGAGACGTACCCTCTGGATAACGAGGGGGGAGACGTCCCCTCTGGATAACGAGGGGGGACACGTACCCTCTGGATAACGAGGGGGGACACGTACCCTCTGGATAACGAGGGGGGACACGTACCCTCTGGATAACGAGGGGGGACACGTACCCTCTGGATAACGAGGGGGGAGACGTACCCTCTGGATAACGAGGGGGGAGACGTCCCCTCTGGATAACGAGGGGGGACACGTACCCTCTGGATAACGAGGGGGGACACGTACCCTCTGGATAACGAGGGGGGACACGTACCCTCTGGATAACGAGGGGGGACACGTACCCTCTGGATAACGAGGGGGGAGACGTCCCCTCTGGATAACGAGGGGGGAGACGTACCCTCTGGATAACGAGGGGGGACACGTACCCTCTGGATAACGAGGGGGGACACGTACCCTCTGGATAACGAGGGGGGAGACGTCCCCTCTGGCGGCTGGAGAGAACAGGCCGCCTTGACGCGCGCGCGCGCCACAGAGACTGTTCCTCGCTCATCTGGTCTTAATATTTCCGTGTTGTTGAATTATAACTTGTGACGTGGACAATATTATATTTAGTTATGTCTTTAATGTCAGAGAAGATACAGGCGAGGATATAGTACCACGGACACGGACGGGGTCAGTACGGACAGTGGAACACAGCACCAAGGACACGGACGGGGTCAGTACGGACAGTGGAACACAGCACCAAGGACACGGACGGGGTCAGTACGGACAGTGGAACACAGCACCAAGGACACAGACGGGGTCAGTACTGACAGTGGAACACAACACCAAGGACACGGACGGGGTCAGTACGGACAGTGGAACACAACACCAAGGACACGGACGGGGTCAGTACGGACAGTGGAACACAGCACCAAGGACACGGACGGGGTCAGTACGGACAGTGGAACACAGCACCAAGGACACGGACGGGGTCAGTACGGACAGTGGAACACAGCACCAAGGACACGGACGGGGTCAGTACAGACAGTGGAACACAGCACCAAGGACACGGACGGCGTCAGTACTGACAGTGGAACACAGCACCAAGGACACAGACGGCGTCAGTACTGACAGTGGAACACAGCACCAAGGACACGGACATGTCAGCACGGACAGTGGAACACACACCAAGGACACGGACGGGGTCAGTACTGACAGTGGAACAGAGCACCAAGGACACAGACGGCGTCAGTACGGACAGTAGAACACAGCACCAAGGACACGGACATGTCAGTACGGACAGTGGAACACACACCAAGGACACGGACGGGGTCAGTACGGACAGTGGAACACACACCAAGGACACGGACGGGGTCAGTACTGACAGTGGAACACAGCACCAAGGACACAGACGGCGTCAGTACTGACAGTGGAACACAGCACCAAGGACACGGACGGGGCCAGTACGGACAGTGGAACACAGCACCAAGGATACGGACGGGGTCAGTACTGACAGTGGAACACAGCACCAAGGACACGGACGGCGTCAGTACTGACAGTAGAACACAGCACCAAGGACACGGACGGGGTCAGTACTGACAGTGGAACACACACCAAGGACACGGACGGGGTCAGTACGGACAGTGGAACACAGCACCAAGGACACGGACGGGGTCAGTACGGACAGTGGAACACAGCACCAAGGACACGGACGGGGTCAGTACGGACAGTGGAACACAGCACCAAGGACACGGACGGGGTCAGTACAGACAGTGGAACACACACCAAGGACACGGACGGGGTCAGTACGGACAGTGGAACACAGCACCAAGGACACGGACGGGGTCAGTACGGACAGTGGAACACACACCAAGGACACGGACGGGGTCAGTACAGACAGTAGAACACAGCACCAAGGACACGGACGGGGTCAGTACGGACAGTGGAACACAGCACCAAGGACACGGACGGGGCCAGTACGGACAGTGGAACACAGCACCAAGGACACGGACGGGGTCAGTACTGACAGTGGAACACAGCACCAAGGACACGGACGGGGTCAGTACGGACAGTGGAACACAGCACCAAAGACACGGACGGCGTCAGTACGGACAGTGGAACACAGCACCAAGGACACGGACGGGGTCAGTACGGACAGCGGAACACACACCAAGGACACGGACGGGGTCAGTACGGACAGCGGAACACACACCAAGGACACGGACGGGGTCAGTACAGACAGCGGAACACAGCACCACGGACACAGGTGTTCTCAGATGATCAACATGTGTGTCTTCTAGCATGGCAGTACGATAACAAATGTTGGTACTTGGGATTTTGTTGAAGTTTTTAGTGTATAATTATCCTCAGGTTGGTTATAGGCACTTGCTTAGGCTATGCCCATCAGTTCTACCTTGAGAGGTGACAGGCGGACCAACATGGGAGAGACGGGACTCCAAACATTAACTTCTACTTAGTAAGGATAACTTTATTCCTCCTTAGAAATTAATAAGTTTCTTTCCTGTAAGTCCTTATCTATCATGGTTGCTTAATCACAGCAGTAACAACATCTTAAGCTTTGTAAGGCATGATCTTAACTCCTGTGAGGTTCTTAGCTGGGATGCGGGCACCTTGTTCCCCTGTCTTCAATAATCAGTATCCCAACCGCTTACTCTGGTCGGTAGAGTGACGGTCTAGCGTCTTACAGGTCTGAGTTCGATCCTCGATGGCCCGTATGGTTGGCTATCATTCCTTCCCTCTCCCAGCTTCTAGTCTTTATATCCCTTGCAAGTGCTATATAGACATATTAGTTGAGCTCTTTCTCTTATATTCTTTATCTTCAGTAATTAGTTAATAATTAGTAATTAGTAAAACAAATTGTGGCGCAGCTACTCTCTTGTGTCTGCTCCGACTCTTAGCTGTGCCTTATACTATAACTCATTATAAACTCATCGTTATAACATCATCTTGTCACTATCCGGTGCTAATTATTCACATTGATTATGATCATTATATCACTATAGGCTCTTGGTCTCAAGGAGTACACACTTACTGGTTAACTATTTATGTGTCGAGCTCAATAATTAATCACTGAAAAAGTTCTCACTTCAATTCATATGATGTTACTGAATGGGAAAATATTGATCAATCATTAGGCAACTGACTAACTCGCAGCTCTGTTGCTTCACTCAGTGTCAGCTGACCCTCACACACTTTTATTGCTTCATTCACAGCGTCACTCACAAAGACAGAAGAGTAAGGAGGAGACATGATAACCACCTACAAAATTCTCCGGGGAATTGACAGGGTGGACAAAGACAAACAATTTAGCACGGGTGTAGGTTATCTTGAGGTTATCTTAGAACACGAACAAGGGGACACAGATGGAAACCTAGTACTCAAATGAGCCACAGAGATATTAGAATGAGTACTTTTTTCAGTTTCAGAGTAGTTAACAAATGGAATGCACTAGGAAGTGATGTGGTGGAGGCTGACTACATACACAGTTTCAAATGTAGATAT
Source organism: Procambarus clarkii (assembly GCF_040958095.1). Classification (NCBI taxonomy): domain Eukaryota; kingdom Metazoa; phylum Arthropoda; class Malacostraca; order Decapoda; family Cambaridae; genus Procambarus; species Procambarus clarkii. Next base: position 47,266,370 of record NC_091169.1, on the reverse strand, counting down.
GATAAAACCCAGTAGGTTCAGAAACCTGTACACCAGTTGATTGAGAGTTGAGAGGCGGGACCAAAGAGCCAGAGCTCAACTAGGTGAGCACCAGTGATGGAGCCCAACTACTCTCACAACTGCGGCAGGCTTCATCACAAGCCTAGGGAGAGGGGGGGGGGGTTAAGCCTGACTGACTCTCACTAAAGCTCTCTCAAGATAAATTATACAGGGCGGTGGGCATCCCCGGAGGAGAAAAACTCTGAGTGTGCACTCAGAATAAACCTCCACGAACGGTTCCTGAATGATTGGAGATCAAAGTTGTCGGGCAAACTTAAGATGGGTCGTCCATTCCACAAGATGGAAAAGAAACGAGGGAGGGGGGGGGACGGAGGATATAAATTGTGACGAGGAGCATAAAAATAATTTGCCCAAATGCAGATGGAATTACAAATAAAGAAGTTGAGTTACAGGAAAGAGTGGCAGAAGAAGAACGCACAGTACTCCGAACCTTGAATTTACGAACGACACACAGTTACTGTGAGATGAAGTTGCAATATATCATGTGACGATGGCCGAAGACTGTATATATATATAACTCAAAATATTCTCGAGAACCCACACAAGTATCGATAGAAGAGAGAGACAGACAGACAGAGAGAGAGAGCGAGAGAGAGAGAGAGAGAGAGCGAGAGAGAGAGAGAGAGAGAGAGAGAGAGAGAGAGAGAGAGAGAGAGAGAGAGAGACAGACAGAGAGACAGACAGAGAGAGAGAGAGAGAGAGAGAGAGCGAGAGAGAGAGAGAGAGAGAGAGAGAGAGAGAGAGAGAGAGAGAGAGAGAGAGAGAGAGAGAGACGCAACATTGTGACGGAAGATTAATGTAAGATATCTTCACCTGCTGAGACGAAGAAGTCTCCATGGAAATAATAATTATAGTAGACTAAGATCCCCTAGGTGTAAGAGGAATGTTGTGACCGAGGTAGAGAGGCAAGCTGGAGAAGGATAGGTAGACGAGGCTACGAGAGAGAGACTGAAGAGGGTAGGAGGAAGATGTCCTCTCTGGACAGGATAGATCAGGATAGGAAGCGGGAAAGCTCTGTCCCCTAATCCACTTCCCTCTGACCACAGAGAAAGAACAGATTCCTCCTTTTCCGTATTGAATAACCTGAATAGAGGCGTAAGCGAATGAAAAAGAGAGCAAGAGAAGCATAGAGAAGGATGGGGGAGGAAGACAGAGAGACAGAAGATAGCAGGGCAAACCAGAGATGGATGAGAGATATAAAGGGGGATGAAGAAGGATAGGAGAGATAGAGGAAGAGGACGCGTAAAGAGGTGCTTGGGGAAAAGATGGAAAATGAAGGGAAAAGTTGGACATCATTCCTGCCTGTACACCTGTTGATGTTCCTGCCTGCACACCTGTTGATGTTCCTGCCTGTACACCTGTTGATGTTCCTGCCTGTACACCTATTGTTGTTCCTGCCTGTACACCTGTTGATGTTCCTGCCTGTACACCTGTTGTTGTTCCTGCCTGTACACCTATTGTTGTTCCTGCCTGTACACCTGTTGATGTTCCTGCCTGTACACCTGTTGTTGTTCCTGCCTGTACACCTGTTGATGTTCCTGCCTGTACACCTGTTGATGTTCCTGCCTGTACACCTGTTGATGTTCCTGCCTGTACACCTGTTGATGTTCCTGCCTGCACACCTGTTGTTGTTCCTGCCTGTACACCTGTTGTTGTTCCTGCCTGTACACCTGTTGTTGTTCCTGCCTGTACACCTATTGTTGTTCCTGCCTGTACACCTGTTGATGTTCCTGCCTGTACACCTGTTGTTGTTCCTGCCTGCACACCTGTTGATGTTCCTGCCTGTACACCTGTTGATGTTCCTGCCTGTACACCTGTTGTTGTTCCTGCCTGTACACCTGTTGTTGTTCCTGCCTGTACACCTATTGTTGTTCCTGCCTGTACACCTGTTGATGTTCCTGCCTGTACACCTGTTGTTGTTCCTGCCTGCACACCTGTTGATGTTCCTGCCTGTACACCTGTTGATGTTCCTGCATGTACACCTGTTGTTGTTCCTGCCTGTACACCTGTTGTTGTTCCTGCCTGTACACCTATTGTTGTTCCTGCCTGTACACCTGTTGATGTTCCTGCCTGCACACCTGTTGTTGTTCCTGCCTGCACACCTGTTGATGTTCCTGCCTGTACACCTGTTGTTGTTCCTGCCTGTACACCTGTTGTTGTTCCTGCCTGTACACCTATTGTTGTTCCTGCCTGTACACCTGTTGATGTTCCTGCCTGCACACCTGTTGTTGTTCCTGCCTGCACACCTGTTGTTGTTCCTGCCTGCACACCTGTTGATGTTCCTGCCTGTACACCTGTTGATGTTCCTGCCTGTACACCTGTTGATGTTCCTGCCTGTACACCTGTTGATGTTCCTGCCTGTACACCTGTTGTTGTTCCTGCCTGTACACCTGTTGTTGTTCCTGCCTCAGACAAGACCATCAACAGAAGCACAGACGGAACCATCAACAGGAACACCAACATGACCACCAACAGGAACACCAACAGGAACACCAACATGACCACCAACAGGAACACCAACAGGAACACCAACAGGAGCACAGACAGGACCATCAACAGGACCACCAACAGGACCATCAACCGGACCATCAACAGGACCACCAACAGGACCATCAACAGGACCATCAACAGGACCATCAACAGGAACACCAACAGGAACACCAACAGGAGCACAGACAGGACCATCAACAGGACCACCAACAGGACCATCAACCGGACCATCAACAGGACCACCAACAGGACCATCAACAGGACCATCAACAGGAACACCAACAGGAACACCAACAGGAGCACAGACAGGACCATCAACAGGACCACCAACAGGACCATCAACAGGACCATCAACCGGACCACCAACAGGACCACCAACAGGACCATCAACAGGACCATCAACAGGACCACCAACAGGACCATCAACAGGACCATCAACAGGAGCACAGACAGGACCATCAACAGGACCATCAACAGGACCACCAACAGGACCATCAACAGGACCATCAACAGGACCATCAACAGGACCATCAACAGGACCACCAACAGGACCATCAACAGGAGCACAGACAGGACCACCAACAGGACCACCAACAGGACCACAGACAGGAACACCAACAGGACCATCAACCTTACCACCAACAGGACCATCAACAGGACCACCAACAGGACCACCAACAGGACCATCAACAGGACCATCAACAGGAGCACAGACAGGACCACCAACAGGACCACCAACAGGATCACCAACAGGACCACCAACAGGACCACCAACAGGACCACCTACAGGAACACAGACAGGACCACCAACAGGACCACCAACAGGACCACCAACAGGACCATAAACAGGACCACCAACAAGACCACCAACAGGACCACCAACAGGACCACCAACAGGACCACCAACAGGACCATCAACAGGACCATCAACAGGAACACCAACAGGAACACCAACAGGAGCACAGACAGGACCATCAACAGGACCACCAACAGGACCATCAACAGGACCATCAACCGGACCACCAACAGGACCACCAACAGGACCATCAACAGGACCATCAACAGGACCATCAACAGGACCACCAACAGGACCATCAACAGGACCATCAACAGGAGCACAGACAGGACCATAAACAGGACCATCAACAGGACCACCAACAGGAACACCAACAGGAGCACAGACAGGACCATCAACAGGACCACCAACAGGACCATCAACCGGACCATCAACAGGACCACCAACAGGACCATCAACAGGACCATCAACAGGAGCACAGACAGGACCACCAACAGGACCACCAACAGGAACACCAACAGGAGCACAGACAGGACCATCAACAGGACCACCAACAGGACCATCAACCGGACCATCAACAGGACCACCAACAGGACCATCAACAGGACCATCAACAGGACCATCAACAGGAACACCAACAGGAACACCAACAGGAACACCAACAGGAGCACAGACAGGACCATCAACAGGACCACCAACAGGACCATCAACAGGACCATCAACCGAACCACCAACAGGACCATCAACAGGACCATCAACAGGACCATCAACAGGACCACCAACAGGACCATCAACAGGACCATCAACAGGAGCACAGACAGGACAATCAACAGGACCATCAACAGGACCACCAACAGGACCATCAACAGGACCATCAACAGGACCATCAACAGGACCATCAACAGGACCACCAACAGGACCATCAACAGGACCACCAACAGGACCACCAACAGGACCACCAACAGGACCATCAACAGGACCATCAACAGGACCATCAACAGGAACACCAACAGGAACACCAACAGGAACACCAACAGGAGCACAGACAGGACAATCAACAGGACCACCAACAGGACCATCAACAGGACCATCAACCGGACCACCAACAGGACCACCAACAGGACCATCAACAGGACCATCAACAGGACCATCAACAGGACCACCAACAGGACCATCAACAGGACCATCAACAGGACCATCAACAGGAGCACAGACAGGACCATCAACAGGACCACCAACAGGACCACAGACAGGAACACCAACAGGACCATCAACCTTACCACCAACAGGACCATCAACAGGACCACCAACAGGACCACCAACAGGACCATCAACAGGACCATCAACAGGACCATCAACAGGAGCACAGACAGGACCACCAACAGGACCATCAACAGGACCATCAACAGGACCATCAACCGGACCACCAACATGACCACCAACAGGACCACCAACAGGACCACCAACAGGACCACCAACAGGACCACCAACAGGACCATCAACAGGATCACCAACAGGACCACCAACAGGACCATCAACAGGACCATCAACAGGACCACCAACAGGACCACCAACAGGACCACCAACAGGACCACCAACAGGACCATCAACAGGACCATCAACAGGACCACCAACAGGACCATCAACTGGACCACCAACAGGACCACCAACAGGACCACCAACTGGACCACCAACAGGACCATCAACTGGACCACCAACAGGACCATCAACTGGACCACCAACAGGACCACCAACAGGACCATCAACTGGACCACCAACAGGACCACCAACAGGACCACCAACTGGACCACCAACAGGACCATCAACTGGACCACCAACAGGACCATCAACTGGACCACCAACAGGACCACCAACAGGACCATCAACTGGACCACCAACAGGACCACCAACAGGACCACCAACTGGACCACCAACTGGACCACCAACAGGACCACCAACAGGACCACCAACTGGACCACCAACAGGACCACCAACAGGACCACAAACAGGAGCACAGACAGGACCACCAACAGGACCACCAACAGGACCATCAACAGGACCACCAACAGGACCATCAACAGGACCACCAACAGGACCACCAACAGGTCCATCAACAGGACCACCTACAGGACCACCAACAGGACCACCAACAGGACCACCTACAGGACCACCAACAGGACCATCAACAGGACCATCAACAGGACCACCAACAGGACCACCTACAGGACCACCAACAGGACCACCAACAGGACCATCAACAGGACCATCAACAGGACCATCAACCGGACCACCAACAGGACCATCAACAGGACCATCAACCGGACCACCAACAGGACCATCAACAGGACCATCAACAGGACCACCAACAGGACCACCTACAGGACCACCAACAGGACCACCAACAGGACCACCTACAGGACCACCAACAGGACCATCAACAGGACCATCAACCGGACCATCAACAGGACCACCAACAGGACCATCAACAGGACCATCAACAGGACCACCAACAGGACCACCTACAGGACCACCAACAGGACCACCAACAGGACCACCTACAGGACCACCAACAGGACCATCAACAGGACCATCAACCGGACCACCAACAGGACCATCAACAGGACCATCAACAGGACCACCAACAGGACCACCTACAGGACCACCAACAGGACCACCAACAGGACCACCAACAGGACCACCAACAGGACCACCAACAGGACCACCAACAGGACCACCTACAGGACCACCTACAGGACCACCTACAGGACCACCAACAGGAGCACCAACAGGACCATCAACAGGACCATCAACCGGACCACCAACAGGACCACCAACAGGACCATCAACCGGACCACCAACAGGACCACCAACAGGACCACCAACAGGACCACCAACAGGACCACCAACAGGACCACCTACAGGACCACCAACAGGACCACCAACAGGACCACCAACAGGACCACCAACAGGACCACCAACAGGACCACCAACAGGACCACCAACCGGACCACCAACAGGACCATCAACCGGACCACCAACAGGACCATCAACAGGACCATCAACAGGACCACCAACAGGACCATCAACAGGACCATCAACCGGACCACCAACAGGACCACCAACAGGACCATCAACAGGACCACCAACAGGACCACCAACAGGACCATCAACAGGACCATCAACCGGACCACCAACAGGACCACCAACAGGACCACCAACAGGACCACCAACAGGACCACCTACAGGACCACCAACAGGACCACCAACAGGACCATCAACAGGACCACCAACAGGACCACCAACAGGACCACCAACAGGACCACCAACAGGACCATCAACAGGACCATCAACCGGACCACCAACAGGACCACCAACAGGACCACCAACAGGACCACCAACAGGACCACCAACAGGACCACCTACAGGACCACCAACAGGACCACCTACAGGACCATCAACAGGACCATCAACAGGACCACCAACAGGACCACCTACAGGACCACCTACAGGACCACCTACAGGACCACCAACAGGACCATCAACAGGACCACCAACAGGACCACCAACAGGACCACCAACAGGACCACCAACAGGACCACCAACAGGACCACCTACAGGACCACCAACAGGACCATCAACAGGACCATCAACCGGACCACCAACAGGACCACCAACAGGACCACCAACAGGACCACCAACAGGACCACCAACAGGACCACCTACAGGACCACCAACAGGACCACCTACAGGACCATCAACAGGACCATCAACAGGACCACCAACAGGACCACCTACAGGACCACCAACAGGACCACCAACAGGACCACCTACAGGACCACCAACAGGACCATCAACGGGACCATCAACCGGACCACCAACAGGACCACCAACAGGAGCACCAACAGGACCACCTACAGGACCACCTACAGGACCACCTACAGGACCACCTACAGGACCACCAACAGGACCATCAACAGGACCACCAACAGGACCACCTACAGGACCACCAACAGGACCACCAACAGGACCACCTACAGGACCACCAACAGGACCATCAACGGGACCATCAACCGGACCACCAACAGGACCACCAACAGGACCACCAACAGGACCACCTACAGGACCACCAACAGGAGCACCAACAGGACCACCAACAGGACCACCAACAGGACCACAGACTGGCCGCCTCAACTCTTCTGGTGAACAAAATAAGAACTTCAGCAACTTGGCGTAAATCTCGTGCCATGTTAGCGGAGAAATGTGGTTAAGTCTGGAAAACTTAAGCATGGAGGGGGGGGGGGGGGGGAGGGGGGCCTTGCAAGTTGTGCTTGGAGCTTTTTACCACTGACCTTTTTAATCACTAACCTTTTTAACCTCTAGCCTTTTTAATCACTAACCTTTTTGATCACTAACCTTTTTAATCACTAACCTTTTTAATTACTAACCTTTTTAATTACTAACCTTTTTGATCACTAACCTTTTTAATCACTAACCTTTTTAACCTCTAACCTTTTTATTCACTAACCTCTTTAATCACTAACCTTTTTGATCACTAACCTTATTGATCACTAACCTTTTTAATCACTAACCTTTTTAATCACTAACCTTTTTGATCACTAACCTTTTTAATCACTAACCTTTTTAACCTCTAGCTTTTTAACCTCTAACCTTTTTATTCACTAACCTCTTTAATCACTAACCTTTTTGATCACTAACCTTATTGATCACTAACCTTTTTATTCACTAACCTTTTTAATCACTAACCTTATTGATCACTAACCTTTTTATTCACTAACCTTTTTAATCACTAACCTTTTTGATCACTAACCTTTTTATTCACTAACCTTTTTAATCACTAACCTTTTTGATCACTAACCTTTTTATTCACTAACCTTTTTAATCACTAACCTTCTTAGCCACTAACTACTGCTGCCATGATTGTGGTCCCCATGATTGTAATTACCCGATTGTATTTTATGATTAGCAGTAAATAGGCATAGTGATTAGATGTATGAAATGATGTATAGTTCATGGAGGATTGTTTATGAATTATAGATTGTATCAGGAGTAGTAGTAGCAAGAATGTTATAGTAATTTTGTGATATAACAATATGAAGGTTAGGTTAGGTTAGGTTAGGTTAGGTTAGGTTAGGCCGGGATGTGTTGTTAGTTAAGGATAAGCGGAGTAAACTAAACAAATCCTATACGACCTGTCTTATGTAGGAGGTGAGTGATTTGTAGACGATCCTGTTCCCCAAGAGACACGTCTTGGGGGAAGAAGGTTCTTCCTTGTCACCTGTGTCACCTGTGTGTCACCTGTGTCACCTGTGTGTCACCTCCGTGTCTAGGGTGAGGCGGTGGGCCTGAGCCAGGATCCAAGAACCTCAACACTGCCGTTATTAGCATGTCTTAAGACATTCGTCTACCCAAGTCCCGCTCTTCATTTGTCATGAAATTAACATCTTGCGTTTTCTTGCGTTTGAAATGGACTCTCGGGGACACTACGCTATTTACGAGGCAAAATGAATGTCTGGTTAAGTTTGGTGCGTTGTTATTCGTCAGCTTAGTGGTGGTAAAGGAGTCATTGTGTGTAGTAGGGCTCTCCTGGCCAGGTAGTGTGGTGGTGCAACCTGTCCTCCTACAACCTTGTCCTCCTACAACCTGTCCTCCTACAACCTGTCCTCCTACAACCTGTCCTCCTACAACCTGTCCTCCTGCAACCTGTCCTCTTGCAGCTTGTCCTCCTGCAACCTGTTCTCCTACAATCTGTTCTCGTGCAACCTGTCCTCCTGCAACCTGTCCTCTTGCAACCTGGCCTCCTGCAACCTGTTCTCGTGCAACCTGTCCTCCTGCAACCTGTCCTCTTGCAACCTGGCCTCCTGCAACCTGTCCTCTTGCAACCTGTCCTCCTACAACATGTTCTCGTGCAACCTGTTCTCCTGCAACCTGTCCTCTTGCAACCTGGCCTCCTGCAACCTGGCCTCCTACAACCTGGCCTCCTACAACCTGTCCTCCTACAACCTGTTCTCCTGCAACCTGTCCTCCTGCAACCTGTCCTCCCACAACCTGTCCTACAACCTGTCCTCCTGCAACCTGTCCTCCTGCAACCTGTCCTCCTACAACCTGTCCTCCAACAACCTGTCCTCCTGCAACCTGTCCTCCCACAACCTGTCCTCCTACAACCTGTCCTCCTACAACCTGTCCTCCCACAACCTGTCCTCCTACAACCTGTCCTCCTACAACCTGTCCTCCTACAACCTGCCCTCCTACAACCTGGCCTCCTACAACCTGTCCTCTTACAACCTGTCCTCCAACAACCTGTCCTCCTGCAACCTGTCCTCCCACAACCTGTCCTCCTACAACCTGTCCTCCTACAACCTGTCCTCCTGCAACCTGTCCTCCTACAACCTGTCCTTCTACAACCTGCCCTCCTACAACCTGTCCTCTTACAACCTGTCCTCCTATAACCTGTTCTCCTGCAACCTGTCCTCCCACAACCTGTCCTACAACCTGTCCTCCTGCAACCTGTCCTCCAACAACCTGTTCTCCAACAACCTGTCCTCCTGCAACCTGTCCTCCTGCAACCTGTCCTCCTACAACCTGTCCTCCTACAACCTGTCCTCCTGCAACCTGTCCTCCTACAACCTGTCCTCCTACAACCTGTCCTCCTACAACCTGTCCTCCTGCAACCTGTCCTCCTGCAACCTGTCCTCCTACAACCTGTCCTCCTACAACCTGTCCTCCTGCAACCTGTCCTCCTGCAACCTGTCCTCCTGCAACCTGTCCTCCTGCAACCTGTCCTCCTACAACCTGGCCGCCTACAACCTGCCCTCCTACAACCTGTCTTCCTGCAACTTGTCCCCCTGCAACCTGGCCTCCTACAACCTGTCCTCCTACAACCTGTCCTCCTACAACCTGTCCTCTTACAACCTGTACTCTTACAACCTGTCCTCCTACAACCTGTCCTCCTACAACCTGTCCTCCTACAACCTGTCCTCCTACAACCTATCCTCCTGCAACCTGTCCTCCTGCAACCTGTCCTCCTACAACCTGGCCTCCTGCAACCTGTCCTCCTACAACCTGTCCTCCTGCAACCTGTCCTCCAACAACCTGTCCTCCTACAACCTGTCCTCCTGCAACCTGTCCTCCAACAACCTGTCCTCCTACAACCTGTCCTACAACCTGTCCTCCTGCAACCTGTCCTCCTGCAACCTGTCCTCCTGCAACCTGTCCTCCTACAACCTGGCCTCCTACAACCTGCCCTCCTACAACCTGTCTTCCTGCAACTTGTCCCCCTGCAACCTGTCCTCCTACAACCTGTCCTCCTACAACCTGTCCTCCTACAACCTGTCCTCCTACAACCTGTCCTCCTACAACCTGCCCTCCTACAACCTGTCCTCTTACAACCTGTCCTCTTACAACCTGTCCTCTTACAACCTGTCCTCTTACAACCTGTCCTCTTACAACCTGCCCTCTTACAACCTGCCCTCCTACAACCTGTCCTCCTACAACCTGGCCTCCTACAACCTGTCCTCATACAACCTGCCCTCTTACAACCTGTCCTCCTACAACCTGTCCTCTTTCAACCTGCCCTCTTACAACCTGTCCTCCTACAACCTGCCCTGCTACAACCTGTCCTCCTACAACCTGTCCTCCTACAACCTGTCCTCCTACAACCTGCCCTGCTACAACCTGCCCTCCTACAACCTGTCCTCTTACAACCTGCCCTCTTACAACCTGTCCTCTTACAACCTGCCCTCCTACAACCTGCCCTCCTACAACCTGCCCTCCTACAACCTGCCCTCCTACAACCTGCCCTCCTACAACCTGCCCTCCTACAACCTGCCCTCCTACAACCTGTCCTCCTACAACCTGCCCTCTTACAACCTATCCTCCTACAACCTGTCCTACAACCTGTCCTCTTACAACCTGCCCTCTTACAACCTGTCCTCTTACAACCTGTCCTCCTACAACCTGCCCTCCTACAACCTGCCCTCTTACAACCTGTCCTCCTACAACCTGTCCTCCTACAACCTGTCCTCCTGCAACCTGTCCTCCTACAACCTGTCCTCCTACAACCTGTCCTCTTACAACCTGTCCTCCTACAACCTGCCCTCCTACAACCTGCCCTCTTGCAACCTGTCCTCCTACAACCTGTCCTCCTACAACCTGTCCTCCTGCAACCTGTCCTCCTACAACCTGTCCTCCTACAACCTGTCCTCCTACAACCTGTCCTCCTGCAACCTGGCCTCCTACAACCTGCCCTCCTACAACCTGCCCTCCTACAACCTGTCCTCCTGCAACCTGCCCTCCTACAACCGGTCCTCCTACAACCTGCCCTCCTACAACCTGTCCTCCTACAACCTGTCCTCCTACAAAGAACGTCGCTTTTCGATCGTATGCGTTACATAAGGCCAAAAATGGTCGTACTAGAAAATGGAAGCGGGTCGCGAAAGTGACGTACTGTCCCGTTTTCTGTTTTGGGTCCTCTGGCAGGTTAGGAGAGGACACTTTACAGTGACCGTTGTCTGGACGTTGGGGGCACCTTGGGAGGACGGACTGGTTAGTGAGTCGTCGCCCACACTCCCTACGACTGCCTTCTGTAGTCTCTGGTCTCCTCAGGTTCTATTCACTCTGGTTGAAACATCAATTATTGTGTAGCTGTCTCTCTTCCACTCCCTTTCTCTTCCCTCCCTCCTGCTGCCTCTTCTTCCCTCCCTCTCAACCCCTCCTCTTATGCTCTTGCATCTCTCTCACCCCTCCCGTACCCTTCCCTCTCTCCCACACTCTCTTGCATCCCTCCCCCCCCCCCTTACTCTTCCCTCTCTCCCACACACTCTTGCATCCCTCTCACTCCCTCCTCTTCCCTCTGCCTCTTCTTTCCTCCGTCCCACGCTTTCCTCTCATCCTATATTTTGTATATTATGCTGAGTTTTAACACAGTTTCGTGTCTGAAGTTGAAGAGGTTCAACACAAACGTTCATATAAACACTTATGGTTCACTTAATGATAATCAGCCTTTTCTTGTATAAATAAATCTACAGCGCCTCTTGGCTCAAGCATCAATTTCGTCAGCTAGATCAAATAGTTGCTTCACGAGGTCAGTGGATACCAGCGACAATAGTCTAGTGTATCACTAGGGACAACGGTGCGGCTGGGTCATATAGCCGAGGTTTAAAGGGGGCTGAGGAGAGCTTTTAAACCAGTGTCTAGTACCTGGTCATGTGGGTTTATCTGTCTACTCCGGGGTTTGTCTACTCTGTCTACTGGTTTGTGGCTTTTAATGCTGGCGGGAGGCGGGGAGAGCAGTCTCTCTCGTCGGGGCTCAATGGTTTTTAAGGTCCTGTCGACCGATCGTGATTGGCTGGTCGTGAGACGTTGCTGGTGACAGGTTTAGGGTAATAGGTCGTGGTCTGACGGGTCTAGGGTGACTAGCGTGGTCCCCCAGTGCATTCTGGGTACGGCACCGGACGTGGCGTGATTGGTCAGCGGCGGGGGCTTGGGCGGGTGGACCAGTGGCGTCGCGCCCCGGGCGTGACGTTGCATGACGGCAGGCGCCCCTGCGGCGGAGCGGGAAATCTGAGGGACTTCCTTCTAGGGTGTCAGGCTGAGCGGAAGTGCGCTCGGGTGATGACCAGCCTGGGAGAGGTATAGGCCTCCAGAGGAGTACAATTCGAGCAGCTATGTGTGCGAACGAAGAGGATGACGTGTCGACTCCCGAGGGAGTATAGGGAAGAGCTGGCCTGGTGTGAGGACGACAGAGAGCCTGGGTAACGTCGAGAAGCGGCACTGAGAGGATTGTTGGACATCTTGCGGGCCGTGCACGCCGCAAGCTGAGTGAAGAAGATTGGAAGGAGTCCAGGGACCAGATTCATGAAGCAGTTACGCAAGCACTTACGAATCTGTTCATCTTTTCTCAGTCTTTGGAGACTTTGTTTACAATTATTAAACAGTTAATGAGCTCCGAAGCACCAAGAGGCTGTTTATAACAATAACAACAATTGTTTGGGAGTTTTTCATGCTTGTAAACTGTTTAATAAATGTAACCAAAGCTGTCAAAGATTGAGGAAAGATGTCCACGTTCGTAAGTATTTGCGTAACTGCTTCGTGAATCTGGCCCCCGGTGTAGTTCGACAACCGTTTAGCCTATCGGCGAAGCTATATGGAAGAATAAAATAAGTGCTACGATGTGCAGACGAGGAGTCACAATAACGTGGCTGAAATATGTTGACCAAACCACACACACTAGAAAGTGAAGGGACGACGACGTCTCGGTCCGTCCTGGACCATTCTCAAGTCGACTGTGATAATGATTGTCTCAATCGACATGATAAAGGTCCGGGACGGAAAGAAACGTCTTCGTCTCTTCACTTTCTAGGCTTGGTTAGGTCAAGTGAGAGTGCTACGACCTCACAAGCGTGGGTTGTCCTCTGTCAATGGTCCTCTGGCAGGTTAGGAAAGGACACTTTACATTGACCGTTTTCTTTGCGTTGGGAGACCTCAGGACGGGCTGCACTCACTGGCAGTAGGAGTTGGTTTGTTTCATCGTGTATGACACCTGAACTGGTGTGTAGAGCGACGATACCGGTTCTTGCGATGGCGGGATTCGATCCCCGATGGTTCATGTGCTTCGGCACTGTTCGTTTACTCTGTCCTTACCTTCCAGTTCCTTGTGCTGATTATCTCTTTCATGTGCTCTATATATTCATATCTTTCATGTGCGCGCGCTCGCTCGCTCGCGCTCTCTCTCTCTCTCTCTCTCTCTCTCTCTCTCTCTCTCTCTCTCTCTCTCTCTCTCTCTCTCTCTCTCTCTCTCTCTCTCTCTCTCTCTCTCTCTCTCTTTTTCTCTCTCTTTTTCTCTCTCTTTTTCTCTCTCTCTCTCTCTCTCTCTCTCTCTCTCTCTCTCTCTCTCTCTCTCTCTCTCTCTCTCTCTCTCTCTCTCTCTCTCTCTCTCTCTCTCTCTATATATATATATATATATATATATATATATATATATATATATATATATATAATAAGATAAAGAGCCTGTGTGTGCTGTGCTATTTGCATAAAAGGTAATTTAATGTAAGGTGATATAACTCACTCGGCCTTAACCCCCCCCCCCCCCCCCCCGTATGTCAGGGAGCATTTGTATGCGTCATGGGGCCCCCCCTCCCCCCCTAGACCAAATGCCAGATCTGCTAATGTATTCTCTCTGTATTCTCCCCCCCCCCTGGTGTACGCATCAGACAGAATATTCTTCCCATCTACCGATCCCCCCTCCCCCCCCCCCCCACCCTGGTTCACCTCTAATCTACCCTTTCATGTAGTCAGTTCCTTCAATCTACCCTCCACCTCTCACTCTTCTCCCTTTGATCTACCCACATCAGTAACAAAGATAGACAGGCTGAGGACAGTAATTATGATTAACATGTCAGTAATAGATAATTATGTGTTTATATGTGTGAGGAGTGAGGGTGTGGGTGATGGTAAATATGTAGAGTATAACGGGAGACGCTTCTTGCAGGGGGAAGTATGGGTGTTTGATATGGGTGGTGGACACGGGTGCTTGTTGACGTGGGTGTTGAGTATGGGGGCGTGTTGGTATGGGTGTGCTTACTATTTGTGCCTGCAGATTCTAGCTTTTTTTCCTTGGACTCCGCCTTTCTAGCCATCGATTGTCTAATGTACTGACTCCTGACCTGTTTTTTTCCTTTATCATATCAACTATTTATTTTTTACACATTCCCAGGAATATATATATATATATATATATATATATATATATATATATATATATATATATACATATATATATATATATATATATATATATATATATATATATATATATATATATATATATATATATATATATATTATTAAATATGACCGAAAAAGTAAGATTAATAATTCTAACACGAATTTTCTCAATATTTCTTATGTTTCTTTTCACTGTTGATGGTAATTGAAAAATCAATTCTCCAAAATTCATTTTTATTTCTAGTCTGACGAGACACTTGAACGCGTTTCGTAATACCTTATTACATTTTCAAAGACTTTAGTTTACACACACACAACTATAACCTGCAAACACTAAACAGAGTTTAAACAGCTTTGATTTTATACCTGCATTTGAGTGAGGTGATATGTTACAACAGTTTTGGATGAGGTGAAAACAAACTTTCAACACAAGACAGAACACGAAGCAATGGGTATAATATTGGGTAAGTTAAAGGGAAGAATGGAGGTAACTGCAAAGGGCCTATTGACCCATATTTCTTGATGCTTCTATATTGGTGCGGAATCTTGAAGTGGGTAGAATATAGTTGTGCATTAATTGGCTGTTGATTGCTGGTGTCGACTTCTTAATGTGTAGTGCCTCACAGATATCAAGCCGCCTGCTATCGCTGTATCTATCGATGATTTCCGTGTTTTTGTTAAGACTTCTCTGGTGATGGTCTGGTTGTGGGAAGAGATTATATGTTCCTTAATGGAGCCCTGTTGCTTATGCATCGTTAATAGCCTGGAAAGAGATGTTGTTGTCTTGCCTATATACTGAGTTCTTTGAGGCTTACAGTCCCCAAGTGGGCATTTGAAGGCATGGACGACATTGGTCTCTTTTAAAGCGTTCTGCTTTGTGTCTGGAGAGTTTCTCATGAGTAGGTTGGCCGTTTTCTTGGTTTTATAGTAAATCGTCAATTGTATCTTCTGATTTTTGTCTGTAGGGATAACGTTTCAATTAACTTTCTATTTCTATTACTATTTAATTTTCTATTAACTTAAATTTCTATTAAATTATCTTTCAGGACCCTTTCCTCCGTTTTATGAGCTGTGGAAAAGAAGTTCCTGTAAAATAGTCTAATAGGGGGTATAGGTGTTGTGTTAGTTATCTCTTCAGAGGTTGCATGGCGTTTCACCTTCCTTCTTATGATGTCTTCAACGAAACCATTGGAGAAGCCGTTGTTGACTAGGACTTGCCTTACCCTACAGAGTTCTGTAGGGTAAGGCAGGTCCTAGTTCTGTAGTTCGCCAATCTGAGACCTCACCCCTCAGTGACTCGCTGTCTTCTGACGCTTAGGTACTCCCTTATCCAATGGAGTACCTTCCCTTTTACGCCTGCCTGCATCTCAAGCTTTTTCTCTAGCCTCTTGTGTGGTACTGTGTCAAAGGCTTTCTGGCAGTCCAAAATATGCAGTCTGCTCACCCCTCTCTTTCTTGCCTGGTCGTAGAATTCAATTAATCCTGTGAGGCAGGACTTGCCATCCCTGAACCCATGTTGATGCTGTGTTACAAAGTTCTTTCGCTTCAGATGTTCCACTAGCTTTTTATCGCACAATCTTCTCCATCAGCTTGCATGGTATGCAGGTTAGGGACACTGACCTGTAGTTCAGTGCCTCTTGTCTATCCCCCTTCTTGTATATCGGAACTATATTAACCATCTTCCAAATTTTTGGCAGTTCCCCTGTTACCAATGATTTGTTATACACCATGGAGAGTGGCAGGCACAGTGCTTCTGCTCCTTCCTTTAGTATCCAAGGAGGAGATTCCATCCGGGCCTTTAGCCATTGTCACATCTAACCCTAGCAAGAGCTTCCTAACATCCCCGCTGGTAATCTCATACTCTTCTAGTGGTTCCTGGTTAACTATTTCCTCTCTTATCTCCGGAACTTCCCCCTGCTCTAATGTGAAGACCTCCTGGAATTTCTGTTCAGTTCCTCGCACATTTCCTTGTAGTTTGTAGTGAATCTGTCTCTATCCTCAATTTCATTACTTATTCCTTTACAGTTGTTTTTCTCCTGATGTGGCTTTAGGCTGAGTCTTTGCCCTGCTTGCGATGTCATTTTCGTATTGTGTCTCTGCCTCTCTTCTCAACCTGACATATTCATTCCTGGCACTCTGGTATCTTTCTCTGCTCTCAAGTGTCCTGTTATTTCTATAGTTTCTCCATGCTCTTTTACTTTGCTGCTTAGCTAGCCTACATCTTTGATTAAACCATGGGTTTCTCACCTGCATTTCGTTGTTTTCCTTTTTGGACCGGGACAAACTTGTCCGCTGCCTCCTTACCCTTCTGCGTTATGTAGTCCATCATGTCAACTTTCAAATCCAGGGATCCCATCACAATGGTTGTATTCTTCAAGTCACTTGTGTTGTCCAGTCTTGAGTACTGCTCAGTACTCACTTCCCCCTTCAGAGCAGGAGAGATTGCTGAAATAGAGGGAATACAGAGAACATATACGGCACGCATAGACGCAATAAAGCACCTAAATTATTGGGATCGTCTCAAAGCCCTCCAAATGTACTCACTAGAAAGAAGACGAGAGAGATATCAAATAATATACACCTGGAAGATACTGGAGGGCCAAGTACCAAATCTACACAGTAAAATAACAACGTACTGGAGTGAACGACATGGAAGAAAATGTAGAATAGAACCAGTGAAGAGCAGAGGTGCCATAGGCACAATCAGAGAACACTGTATAAACATCAGAGGTCCGCGGTTGTTCAACGTCCTCCCAGCAAGCATAAGAAATATTGTCGGAACAACCGTGGACATTTTCAAGAGGAAACTAGTTTTATTCCTCCAAGGAGTGCCGGACCAACCGGGCTGTGGTGGGTATGTGGGCCTGCGGGCCGCTCCAAGCAACAGCCTGGTGGACTAAACTCTCACAAGTCAAGTCTGGCCTTGGGCCGGGCTTGGGGAGTAGAAGAACTCCCAGAACCCCATCAACCAGGTATCAACCAGGTATGTCTTTGGCCGTCTTTCCTCTGAGTTCTGATTTCCATGTTATGTTAGGAATTTCCTTATCTCCACATAGTTTCCCTTTCGGAATGCCAGCCTTTTGTTTACAGTTCCTCTCCTCGAGTTCATTAACCCTTCTTCAACCAGATATTCAAACGTCAGTATATTGTTGTCGCTCATTCCTACTGGGGTCTTGAAACCGATTTCCCTTATGTCGGAGTCGTTCAGAGTGAAGACTAGGTTGTTCGTCGTTTCCTCTCATCCTAGTGGGTTCCCTGACATGCTGGCTTAAAATGTTCTTGTCCCCACCTCCAATAGTTTGGCTATCCATGTATCCTCACCTCCATGCGGTTCCTTGTTCTCCCAGTCTATCCTTTCGTGATTAAAGTCGCCCATGATGAGCAGATGGGATCTATTTCTACAGGCAGCAGAGGCTGCCCTCTCAATTATAGTGTTAACTGCCTTGTTGTTGTCATACTCTTGCCTTGGTCTTCTGTCATTTAGTGGAGGGTTATATATTACTGCTTCTACTACTACTCTTGGTCCTCCCATTGTCATGTTGCCTGTTATGTAGTCTCTGAATCCCTCACAGCCCGGGATAACCATCTCCTTGAAACTAGATTCCTTTCTAATCAGTAGGGCCACTCCGCCTCCTCCCCTTCCTCTCTCTTTCATTATTACTGTGTGTATTCACCTTGTTGTATTTACCTAGTTGTTCTTGCGGGGTTTAGCTCTGCTCTTTCAGCCCGCCTCTCAACTGTCAATCAACTGTTACTAACTACCAGCTAACTCTTTTTCACACACACACACACACACACACACACACACACACACACACACACACACACACACACACACACACACACACACACACACACACACACACACAGGAAGCAGCCCGTAGCAACTGTCTAACTCCCAGGTACCTATTTACTGCTAGGTGAACAGACGCATCAGGGTGAAGGAAACTGCTTATTTGTTTTCCACCAGCGCCGGGGATTGAACCCTGGTCCCTATGTCCACGAGTCTAGAACGCTGTCCACTCAGCCACCAGTCCCAGGTGTACTCACCTAGTTGTGTTTACAGGGGTTGAGCTCTGGCTGTTTGGTCCCGCCTCTCATTCTCTCATACTCAAATATGTGTGTGTGTGTGTGTGTGTGTGTGTGTGAGTGAGTGAGTGAACATTTATATTTTGTACTCCTCCGTTCATGGTTGCATGATAGAGCTTCAGCTCTTGGCCTCGCCTTTTTAGTTGTTGGTCGATTACTGCAAGTATGACCTGGTTCAACTCACCTGCCCCCCCTCCCCAGGACACCTGCCCCCCCCCTCCCCAGGACACCTGCCCCCCCCCTCCCCAGGACACCTACCCCCCTCCCCAGGACACATACCCCCCCTCCCCAGGACACCTACCCCCCCCCCCTCCCCAGGACACCTGCCCCCCCTCCCCAGGACACCTGCCCCCCCCTCCCCAGGACACCTGCCCCCCCCTCCACAGAACACCTGCTGGGGTCTCTCATCGTCCTCTGCTTCCCCTTCACCTCTTGCCTCACCCAGTCCTTATGATTTATCATTATGAACTTGGGCAGCAGAGTTGATCCTCAAGTGTCCTCAGATCACTTGAGTATTGGAGCCAGGGAGTGTATCTTGAGGTTATCTTGAGATGATTTCGGGGCTTTAGTGTCCCCGCGGCCCGGTCCTCGACCAGGCCTCCACCCCCAGGAAGCAGCCCGTGACAGCTGACTAATACCCAGGTACCTATTTTACTGCTAGGTAACAGGGGCATAGGGTGAAAGAAACTCTGCCCATTGTTTCTCGCCGGCGCCTGGGATTGAACCCGGGACCACAGGATCACAAGTCTCGCGTGCTGTCCGCTCGGCTCGACCGTAGCACATAGTCCCATGATAACTTAGCTTGGGTTATAGTCTGAATTGAAATTCAATAAAAAAGAAAACACGTACAATTGGGAATTGATGCCGTCACTGTGGCAATGTTGCCTGGTCGAGGACCGGGCCGCGGGGACGCTAAGCCCCGAAATTATCTCAAGATAACCTCTCAAGATAACCCCAGGCACCGTGGTAGAGGCCAGGCTTGCCCACTGGTGAGCCTCGCTGCTAGCCCTGCTGGTTGGACCTCTTTGAGTTATCTTGAGGTTATCTTGAGATGGTTATCTTGAGATGATTTCGGGGCTTAGTGTCCCCGCGGGAACACAACCACCTGTGGGCTCGACACCCGCGAGCATGCACTCTTCTACTTGGTTACTGTGTGTTGCTGTGTACTCTCAATAGCATCATTAAGTACAAGGCGCTATAATTGAAACTAAAATTTTACCCAGTTTCCAGTTAAAAGTCCCGAATGAAGAAATAATTGGAACACCTTGTTTGTGACTCCCTGAAATACCACAGAGCCAGCCAGGCTTGGGACCAGCGGCGTGAAGAGCATCGTTAGTTGCCATCTGACAAGTCTCAGAGAGGTTGCTAAGACTTATTGATAGTCATAATGGTGATGAGATTTACAAAGATGTTTATGCAGTTGGTTCCAAGCCAGGGATGGCTTTATGGTCTTCCAGAGATCCGTAAATAAGGTATTCCAGTTAGACCATTAATTAGCCCCATTGATCCAAGCACCCATACGTGGTTCCCCTTGTGTTCTCACATTTTAAGTAGCCAAATGACCGAGAAAATACAGAGTTATTATTACAAGATTCTTCAGTGAACTTTACATAGAAAGCATTTTGAGAGTCCCATAAAAGCATCAGTATGATTAATATATAATATGAAAGTGTTATTGACATGTGTTTTATAAATGACAGCTTTAAACCTAAGAGGACATTTTTCTCTTCTCATTAAAACTAAAAAGGACATTTGACCAACCGTCTCCTCTCATCAAACGTAACGAGCTAACTATAACTAGCTGGTGTATTTGTGATTGCGTTTTTCCATAAATAAATATGATCAAATCCTTATGATTTTCTTTGAACTGTTCTGCTCCTATCTATCCATATGAAAAGTTAGACCACGTTCGATTCCCGATCCCTCCTCATATCCCTTCTAAGCACTACATATACTGCCTTAGTTCGTAATCCTCATAAATCCCGTTAAGTTCCTTAAATCCTCTCTATTGAATATCTCGAAATCGCGTTAATCACGATCTCATAAAAGGCTTAGAAGTATTTTGGTTGTATTGTGGAAGTGTTCCTGGGGGGAGCCGGCCCCCGGGGGTCGAACAGGGTCCCCAGGTGCGGGGTGGTGATGCTGGTAAACATGGCTCTACACCCTCTACACCCACCCCTCTACACCCACCCCTCTACACCCACCCCTCTACACCCACACCTCTAGTGGCTAGAGCGGCAGCCCTTGAGGCCAGACTCTAGGAGGAAGCTCTTTTACCTGCTCTAATGGGCGAGATGTGTCGTTAGATTACCCAAGATGTCGGAACTGGAGGAGTTAAGGTTATCGTAACTTGTCATTATAAGGTAACTTACGATACTGCCGCACGTCAACTCTGGGATTATATAAACTTTCCGGCGTCAGTTTTCACTGACATTATCGTCATTGTTCGCCTCGTAAATTGCTTCACCTCCAGTCTAAAGCCACTCAATAATCTGTCTTAAACCCGTAAATCATATGTGTGTGTCGGGGGTGGGGGGGGGGGGTACTCACCTAGTTGTACTTGCGGGGGTTGAGTTCTGGCTCTTTGGTCCCGCCTCTCAACTGTCAATGAACTGGTGTACAGATTCCTGAGCCTATCGGGCTCTATCATATCTACACTTAAAACTGTGTATGGAGTCAGCCTCCACCACATCACTTCCTAATGCATTCCATTTGTCAACCACTCTGACACTAAAAAAATTCTTTCTAATATCTCTGTGGGTCATTAGGGCGCTCAGTTTCCACCTGTGTCCCCCTAGTGTGTGTGTCCCTTGTGTTAAACAGACTGTCTTTATCTACCCTGTCAATTCCACTGAGAATCTTGAACGTGGTGATCATGCCCCCTCCCCTAACTCTTCTGTCTTCCTGCGACGTGAGGTTTAATTCCCGCAGTCTCTCCTCGTAGGTCATACCTGTCAGCCCGGGTACTAGTCTGGTGGCAAACCTTTGAACCTTTTCTTGTGTGTGGGTGTGGGTGTGTGTGTGTGTGTGTGTGTGTGTGTGTGTGTGTGTGTGTGTGTGTGTGTGTGTGTGTGTGTGTGTGTGTGTGTGTGTGTGTACTCACCTATTTGTACTCACCTATTTGTGCTTGCGGGGGTTGAGCTTTGGCTCTTTGGTCCCGCCTCTCAACTGTCAATCAACTGGTGTACAGATTCCTGAGCCTACTGGGCTCTATCATATCTACATTTAAAACTGTGTATGGAGTCAGCCTCCACCACATCACTGCCTAATGCATTCCATCCGTTAACTACTCTGACACTGAAAAAGTTCCTTCTAACGTCTCTGTGGCTCATGTGAGTACTCAGTTTCCACCTGTGTTCCCTTGTTCGAGTCCCACCAGTGTTGAATAGTTTATCCTTGTTTACCCGGTCGATTCCTCTGAGGATTTTGTAGGTTGTGTTCATGTCTCCCCTTACTCTTCTGTCTTCCAGTGTCGTAAGGTGCATTTCCCGCAGCCTTTCCTCGTAACTCATGCCTCTTAGTTCTGGGACTAGTCTAGTGGCATACCTTTGGACTTTTTCCAGCTTCGTCTTGTGCTTGACAAGGTACGGGCTCCATGCTGGGGCCGCATACTCCAGGATTGGTCTTACATATGTGGTGTACAAGATTCTGAATGATTCCTTACACAGGTTCCTGAACGCTGTTCTGATGTTAGCCAGCCTCGCATATGCCGCAGACGTTATTCTTTTTATGTGGGCTTCAGGAGACAGGTTTGGTGTGATATCAACTCCTAGATCTTTCTCTCTGTCTGTTTCATTAAGTACTTCATCTCCTATTCTGTATCCTGTGTTTGGCCTCCTATTTCCACCACCTAGTTTCATTACTTTGCATTTACTCGGGTTGAACTTCAACAGCCATTTGTTGGACCATTCACTCAGTCTGTCTAGGTCATCTTGTAGCCTCCTACTATCGTCCTCAGTTTCAATCCTCCTCATAATTTTTGCATCATCGGCAAACATTGAGAGAAACGATTCTATACCCTCTGGAAGATCATTTACATATATCAGAAACAGTATAGGTCCAAGGACTGACCCCTGCGCTTTCCACTCGTAACGTCTCGCCAATCTGAGACCTCACCCCTCACACTGACTCGTTGTCTCCTGTTACTTAGGTACTCCTGTATCCAACGGAGTACCTTCCCTTTCACTCCAGCCTGCATCTCCAGTTTTTTCACTAGCCTCTTGTGTGGCACTGTGTCAAAGGCTTTCTGACAATCCAAAAATATGCAGTCTGCCCACCCTTCTCTTTCTTGCCTTATTTTTGTTGCCTGGTCGTAGAATTCAAGTAACCCTGTGAGGCAGGACCTGCCATCCCTGAATCCATGTTGATGCTGTGTTACAAAGTTCTTTCGCTCCAGATGTTCCACTAGCTTTCTTCGCACAATCTTCTCCATCAACTTGCATGGTATGCAGGTTAGGGACCCTGGTCTGTAATTCAGTGCCTCCTGTCTATCCCCTTTCTTGTATATCGGGACTACGTTAGCTGCTTTCCAAATTTCTGGCAGTTCCCCTGTTGCCAGTGATTTGTTATACACCATGGAGAGCGGGAGGCACAGTTCTTCTGCTCCTTCCTTTAGTATCCAAGGGGAGATTCCATCTGGACCTATAGCCTTTGTCACATCCAATTCTAGTAAACACTTCCTTACTTCCCCGCTGGTAATCTCAAACTCTTCCAGTGGTTCCTGGTTAACTATTCCCTCTCTTATCTCTGGGATTTCTCCTTGCTCTAAGGTGAAGACCTCCTGGAATTTCTTATTCAGTTCCTCACACACTTCCTTGTCGTTTGTAGTGAATCCTTCTGCCCCTAACCTTAATTTCATAACCTGTTCCTTTACTGTTGTTTTTCTCCTGATGTGGCTATGCAGCAATTTAGGCTGAGTCTTTGCCTTTGTGTGTGTGTGTGTGTGGGTGTGTGTGTGTGTGTGTGTGTGTGTGTGTGTGTGTGTGTGTGTGTGTGTGTGTGTGTGTACCTACACATGGACGCCTGCATGTGCACATAGCCTGCAGACAAACCAACATTATAACGTCGACAAAATTCGTGAGGAAATATTTCATATATACATTTTTGGAGTTGACGATAAAGTAGAAGTGACAAATTAGTGTGACCTTTCGGACTAGTAATTCATTACCGTTAATGGACTTCATTAGCGGGCGGCGAGGACTATCATATATGATATTAACCTTTATGGGGAGTGTGTGTTATGGCCGCCAGGACCCTCATCAGTCATCACTTTATGTACATAATGTTTTGAAAATTATAATTAGGAAACTGCAGTTTAACCTCCGTTAAATTATTAATATATTTCTATCACTATTATATATATATATATATATATATATATATATATATATATATATATATATATATATATATATATATATGTTGAATATGACCGAAAGGGTACGATTAATAATTCTAACACGAATCTTCTCAATATTTCTTACGTTTTTCTTCACTGTCGAGTGTTATTGAAAAATTAACTCTCCAAAATTCATTTTTTACATTTTTATTTTTGATCTGACGCCTAAAAGCGTTTCGTAAGGCTTCTTACATTTTCAAAGACTTAGTTTACACATAACATATATCGTGCTTCTATTTGTTTTGGGTGAGGTGATATGAGACAAAAATTCTGGGTGAGGTGACAGAACACGAATCACTGGGTGTAAACATAAGAATGGAAGTAACAGCAGAAGGCCTATTGGTCCAAACTTTCTCTTGCTGCTTTCATATTGGTTCGGGATCTTGAAGTGATTAAAATATAGTTATGCGTTAATTGGCACTTGATTGCTGGTGTGGACTTTTTGATGTGTAGTGCCTCGCTGATGTGTAGTGTCTCCTGCTATCGCTGTCTCTATCGATGATTTCTGTGTTGCTTCTTAAGATTTCTCTGGTGATGGTCTAGTTGTGAAAAGAGATTATATGTTGCTTGATGGAGCCCTGTTGTTTGTGCATTGTTAATCACCTGGAAAGAGACGTTGTTGTCTTGCCTATATACTGAGATCTTTGGGCTTACAGTCCCCAAGTCCCATGTGAAGGCATAGACGACGTTGGGTTCCTTCAAGGCGTTGTGTTTGGTGTCTGGAGTTCTTCATGAGTAGGTTGGCCGGTTTTTGTTTTTGTAGTAAATTGTCAATTGTATTTTCTGATTGTTGTCTGTAGGGATAACGTTCCTGGTAATAAGCAGGCGATGAGTCACAATAACGTGGCTGAACTATGTTGACCAGACCACACACTAGAAAATTAAGGGACGACGACGTTTCGACGACGACCATTCATAATCGACTTGAGAATGGTCCAGGATGGACCGAAACGTCGTCGTCCCTTCATTTTCTAGTGTGTGGTCTGGTCAACTTCCTATTAATAATATCTTTCAGGACACTTTCCTTCGTTTTATGAGCCGTCGAAAAGAAGTTCACGTAAAACAGTGTAATAATGGGTACAAGTGTTGTGTTGGTTGACCAGCACAACACTTGTACCCACGACTTTGGGTCTACTGTTCAAACGAAGTGAAATTAGTTGGCACCTGGCCACACCGAGGCTGCTCTGCCAAGCCCTGTGATAC
>NC_091169.1:47185589-47235589 GCF_040958095.1 Procambarus clarkii | reverse complement strand
TTATTTAGCAGCAAAATAGATACCTGGGAGTTAGTCAGCTGTCACGGGCTGCTTTCTGGGGGTGGAGGCCTGGTCGAGGACCGGGCCGCGGAGACACTAAAGCCCCGAAATCATCTCAAGATAGTTGATACCTGGTTGATGGGGTTCTGGGAGCACTTCTACTCTCCAAGCCCGGCCCGAGGCCAGGCTTGACTTGTGAGAGTTTGGTCCACCAGGCTGTTGCTTGGAGCGGCCCGCAGGCCCACATACCCACCACAGCCCGGTTGGTCCGGCACTCCTTGGAGGAATAAATCTAGTTTCCTCTTGAAGATGTCCACGGTTGTTCCGGCAATATTTCTTATGCTCGCTGGGAGGACGTTGAACAACCGCGGACCTCTGATGTTTATACAGTGTTCTCTGATTGTGCCTATGGCACCTCTGCTCTTCACTGGTTCTGTTCTGCATTTTCTTCCATATCGTTCACTCCAGTATGTTGTTATTTTACTGTGTAGATTTGGAACCTGGCCCTCCAGTATCTTCCAGGTGTATGTTATTTGATATCTCTCTCGTCTCCTTTCTAGTGAGTACATTTGGAGAGCTTTGAGACGATCCCAATAATTTAGATGCTTTATTGCGTCTATGCGTGCCGTATATGTTCTCTGTATTCCCTCTATTTCAGCAATCTCTCCTGCTCTGAAGGGGGAAGTGAGTACTGAGCAGTACTCAAGACGGGACAACACAAGTGATTTGAAGACTACAACCATTGTGATGGGATCCCTGGATTTGAAAGTTCCCGTAATCCATCCTATCATTTTTCTGGCTGACGCAATATTTGCTTGGTTATGCTCCTTAAACGTTAGATCGTCAGACATTATTATTCCCAAATCTTTTACATGCTGTTTTCCTACTTGCATTGATACCAAAAGGGGGGAAATTAACTAAATACCACTAGATCAGAATATTCACTTTATTGAAACAGGCACGTAAATTTAAATCAAAATTTGAATTGTATCCTACTCTAATAAAACATTCCTAAGAGGCAAATGGAAAACGGAGTGCAATTCACCTTGATGTACAAACTCAGACAAGCACATTACCGTCTCCCAGCACCCGGCCCAGGTGTTGAGGACGGCCCCCAGGTCCTTGAACAGGTTTCCAAGTTCCACACCAGACACACTCACTGTTTTCTCTTCAGCAAGTTTACAAGTGGAACACGAGCTCCACCCAACTTGTTTTCCTAGGCCCAAATGAGCCCCGCCTCTCAAGGCTCGAGCCAATGAATTTAAAGTCTTACTCTAGGCCGACCGGAGGGAGACTGTCGGCCGAGCGGACAGCACGCTGGACTTCTAAAATAGGTACCTGAGTGTTAGTCAGCTGTCACGGGCTGCTTCCTGGGAGCGGAGGTCTAGTCGAGGACCGGGCCGCGGGGACACTAAAGCCCCGAAATCATCTCAAGATAACGTCAAGATAGGCCAGCCAAATACCCTGACCAGCACCGCCCACTTAAGGATTCCCAGGCTAGGCTAGTGGCCTGCCCTGAAAGTTATGTTTTATTCCCGTAGAATTCTGTATCATTCCCGCCCTCCATCCTGCAGGAAACCGGGCCCGGGAAGTATGTGGCCCCGAGCCACCCAACGAAATTTGAGACTTATGGTTTATGGCACTGAGTGACGGCTCCTCAAATTTGTCAATGGTTATGGCGAAGGCAGGGGAAGAGGGGGCACGATTGGGGGGGGGGGGATTGGGTAGGATTGTGAGGATTGGAAGAAGAGGACATATGGCCTGAGACGGCTGGACAACAAGGGAAGGGAAGGCGAACGAGGGAAGGGAGAGGGGAAGGAGAAGGGGTAAGGAGAGGGCAAGGGGAGAGCTATAATCTCTGTACAGGTCACTACAATGGTGCCCAACCACTTGTGGACGGTCGGGGATTGAACACCGACCCGCATGAAGCGAGACCGTCGCTGTAAATTGGAGAATTTGATCATTACCCGTTCAACAAAGCATCCACAACCTTGTTTGCACTCTAATGGCCTGTTGCTAACATAAGATTTCCTGTTGCAACAGTTGAGTAAAGAATATTTAATATATGGCCGCATAAAGCGTACACTTCGCATACATGTCCCTTATAGCCGAGTGTTACTGCGCTGCGCCAAATTAATGCTACCGTCAATTATGTCATTGTGAACACAAACGCCAACATTAATCCTCGCCAAAATATCCGCGAGCGGGGCCCTTGGACACTATGATGATAAACACTAATTACTGGTAACAGTTTTCCCGTTGTCAACAACGGGGACTTGTCATTAACAGGCAACAACGGGGGCTGGCCGTAACAGCCAACAACGGGGGCTGGCCGTAACAGCCAACAACGGGGGCTGGCCGTAACAGCCAACAACGGGGGCTGGCCGTAACAGCCAACAACGGGGGCTGGCCGTAACAGTCAACAACGGGGGCTGGCCGTAACAGCCAACAACGGGGGCTGGCCGTAACAGCCAACAACGGGGGCTGGCCGTAACAGCCAACAACGGGGGCTGGCCGTAACAGTCAACAACGGGGGCTGGCCGTAACAGTCAACAACGGGGACTGGCCGTAACAGTCAACAACGGGGGCTGGCCGTAACAGTCAACAACGGGGACTGGCCGTAACAGTCAACAACGGGGGCTGGCCGTAACAGTCAACAACGGGGGCTGGCCGTAACAGTCAACAACGGGGACTGGCCGTAACAGTCAACAACGGGTGCTGGCTGTAACAGTCAACAACGGGGACTGGCCGTAACAGTCAACAACGGGTGCTGGCCGTAACAGTCAACAACGGGGGCTGGCCGTAACAGTCAACAACGGGTGCTGGCCGTAACAGTCAACAACGGGGACTGGCCGTAACAGTCAACAACGGGGACTGGCCGTAACAGTCAACAACGGGTGCTGGCCGTAACAGTCAACAACGGGGACTGGCCGTAACAGTCAACAACGGGGACTGGCCGTAACAGTCAACAACGGGGACTGGCCGTAACAGTCAACAACGGGGGCTGGCCGTAACAGTCAACAACGGGGACTGGCCGTAACAGTCAACAACGGGGGCTGGCCGTAACAGTCAACAACGGGGGCTGGCCGTAACAGGCAACAACGGGGGGCTGGCCGTAACAGCCAACAACGGGGGCTGGCCGTAACAGGCAACAACGGGGGACTGGCCGTAACAGTCAACAACGGGGGACTGGCCGTAACAGTCAACAACGGGGACTGGCCGTAACAGTCAACAACGGGGGCTGGCCGTAACAGTCAACAACGGGGGCTGGCCGTAACAGCCAACAACGGGGACTGGCCGTAACAGTCAACAACGGGGACTGGCCGTAACAGTCAACAACGGGGACTGGCCGTAACAGTCAACAACGGGGACTGGCCGTAACAGTCAACAACGGGGGCTGGCCGTAACAGTCAACAACGGGGACTGGCCGTAACAGTCAACAACGGGGGCTGGCCGTAACAGCCAACAACGGGGACTGGCCGTAACAGGCAACAACGGGGGCTGGCTGTAACAGGCAACAACGGGGACTGGCCGTAACAGGCAACAACGGGGGCTGGCCGTAACAGGCAACAACGGGGGGCTGGCCGTAACAGCCAACAACGGGGGCTGGCCGTAACAGCCAACAACGGGGGCTGGCTGTAACAGGCAACAACGGGGACTGGCCGTAACAGGCAACAACGGGGGCTGGCCGTAACAGGCAACAACGGGGGGCTGGCCGTAACAGCCAACAACGGGGGCTGGCCGTAACAGGCAACAACGGGGGGCTGGCCGTAACAGCCAACAACGGGGGCTGGCCGTAACAGGCAACAACGGGGGGCTGGCCGTAACAGCCAACAACGGGGGCTGGCCGTAACAGCCAACAACGGGGGCTGGCCGTAACAGGCAACAACGGGAGGCTGGCCGTAACAGCCAACAACGGGGGCTGGCCGTAACAGGCAACAACGGGGGGCTGGCCGTAACAGCCAACAACGGGGGCTGGCCGTAACAGCCAACAACGGGGGCTGGCCGTAACAGGCAACAACGGGGACTGGCCGTAACAGCCAACAACGGGGGACTGGCCGTAACAGGCAACAACGGGGGCTGGCCGTAACAGCCAACAACGGGGGACTGGCCGTAACAGTCAACAACGGGGGCTGGCCGTAACAGTCAACAACGGGTGCTGGCCGTAACAGTCAACAACGGGGACTGGCCGTAACAGTCAACAACGGGGACTGGCCGTAACAGTCAACAACGGGTGCTGGCCGAAACAGTCAACAACGGGGACTGGCCGTAACAGTCAACAACGGGGACTGGCCGTAACAGTCAACAACGGGGACTGGCCGTAACAGTCAACAACGGGGGCTGGCCGTAACAGTCAACAACGGGGACTGGCCGTAACAGTCAACAACGGGGGCTGGCCGTAACAGTCAACAACGGGGGCTGGCCGTAACAGGCAACAACGGGGGGCTGGCCGTAACAGCCAACAACGGGGGCTGGCCGTAACAGGCAACAACGGGGGACTGGCCGTAACAGTCAACAACGGGGGACTGGCCGTAACAGTCAACAACGGGGACTGGCCGTAACAGTCAACAACGGGGGCTGGCCGTAACAGTCAACAACGGGGGCTGGCCGTAACAGCCAACAACGGGGACTGGCCGTAACAGTCAACAACGGGGACTGGCCGTAACAGTCAACAACGGGGACTGGCCGTAACAGTCAACAACGGGGACTGGCCGTAACAGTCAACAACGGGGGCTGGCCGTAACAGTCAACAACGGGGACTGGCCGTAACAGTCAACAACGGGGGCTGGCCGTAACAGCCAACAACGGGGACTGGCCGTAACAGGCAACAACGGGGGCT
This sequence comes from Procambarus clarkii, assembly GCF_040958095.1. NCBI lineage: Eukaryota > Metazoa > Arthropoda > Malacostraca > Decapoda > Cambaridae > Procambarus > Procambarus clarkii. The sequence goes on along the minus strand of NC_091169.1, from coordinate 47,230,749 downwards.
GGCTGTAACAGGCAACAACGGGGACTGGCCGTAACAGGCAACAACGGGGGCTGGCCGTAACAGGCAACAACGGGGGGCTGGCCGTAACAGCCAACAACGGGGGCTGGCTGTAACAGGCAACAACGGGGACTGGCCGTAACAGGCAACAACGGGGGCTGGCCGTAACAGGCAACAACGGGGGGCTGGCCGTAACAGCCAACAACGGGGGCTGGCCGTAACAGGCAACAACGGGGGGCTGGCCGTAACAGCCAACAACGGGGGCTGGCCGTAACAGGCAACAACGGGGGGCTGGCCGTAACAGCCAACAACGGGGGCTGGCCGTAACAGCCAACAACGGGGGCTGGCCGTAACAGGCAACAACGGGAGGCTGGCCGTAACAGCCAACAACGGGGGCTGGCCGTAACAGGCAACAACGGGGGGCTGGCCGTAACAGCCAACAACGGGGGCTGGCCGTAACAGCCAACAACGGGGGCTGGCCGTAACAGCCAACAACGGGGGCTGGCCGTAACAGGCAACAACGGGGACTGGCCGTAACAGCCAACAACGGGGGACTGGCCGTAACAGGCAACAACGGGGGCTGGCCGTAACAGCCAACAACGGGGACTGGCCGTAACAGCCAACAACGGGGACTGGCCGTAACAGCCAACAACGGGGACTGGCCGTAACAGGCAACAACGGGGACTGGACGTAACAGGCAACAACGGGGGGCTGGCCGTAACAGGCAACAACGGGGGCTGGCCGTAACAGGCAACAACGGGGGGCTGGCCGTAACAGGCAACAACGGGGGGCTGGCCGTAACAGGCAACAACGGGGGCTGGCCGTAACAGCCAACAACGGGGGCTGGCCGTAACAGGCAACAACGGGAGGCTGGCCGTAACAGCCAACAACGTAAACCGTTGACGCTGTTGAAGTATCGTGTTTTATGCCAGTACGGCCAAATTATGGATAGCTGGAAATTTCATTTCATTTTCAGTGAATAATGTTGGATATTACTAGAAGAAAACAAATAATCAAAAGTTTGTTTTGAAAATATTTAGCTGTGTAGCTGGCGGGAATTGACTAAAGTCGTCGTGGGGGTCCAAATGTTGTCGTGGTATGGTGTTTTCTTTTCAATTATGGTGACCCCCAAAATGCCTATGTTTATCCCGTACCACAGACCATTCTCTCTGCCAATTTTGGGTGATTTAGCTGTATGTTTAAAAATAATTTTCTCTCCTAGTTTTCCATGGATCACGATTTCTGTCTCTCTCTCTCTCTCTCTCTCACACACACCCTCTCTTTCTCTCTCCCTCTCACTCTCTCACCCTCTCTCCCATGACCGGTCTTTACCCAAGGGAGCGTCCACTTAACCTCAATGTTTGCCCAGCACACACACCGTGTTTCCTCAGAGCTGAAGACAGTTTCATTTCACAGAGAATGGAGATCTTTTCTTGCATCATAATGTTACGTGAGTCATTGGCAGTGTTGTTAAGTTATAAGGTGCGTGGAACCACACCTCCAAAAATGATTTATCTATAGATAACATTGATGGAATGGTATATATATTTTTTTATATAATATGGATTCTTGTGTTATGTGGTCATTCTACCCTAAAATTGACAGTACTTTTAGCAACTATTTGGTAAAATGTGTCAATTTATTGGGTTGAACCTCAAAAAAAGCTTCGTTTTGTCTTATAGAATTAGGCTAAACCCGTTCAAGAAAATGGGAATTTTGACTGAATATGCCTAACTTATCCTGTCCTAGCAAACATAGGCCTAATATACTCTATCTTAGGCATAATATAGTACATATGGGTTATATTTGACTTTGATATGTTTGAGTTTTTTATATATATATATATATATATTTTTTTGGGGGGGGAGGAGGGTCCTCCAAGAGGACGTGTTGGTGGTCCCCACCACTTGACCTATCATGTCACCACCACTTGACCTATCAGGTCACCACCACTTGACCTACCAGGTCACCACCACTTGACCTACCAGGTCACCACCACTTGACCTATCAGGTCACCACCACTTGACCTATCAGGTCACCACCACTTGACCTATCAGGTCACCACCACTTGACCTATCAGGTCACCACCACTTGACCTATCAGGTCACCACCACTTGACCTATCAGGTCACCACCACTTGACCTATCAGGTCACCACCACTTGACCTATCAGGTCGCCACCACTTGACCTATCAGGTCACCACCACTTGACCTATCAGGTCACCACCACTTGACCTATCAGGTCACCACCACTTGACCTATCAGGTCACCACCACTTGACCTATCAGGTCACCACCACTTGACCTATCAGGTCGCCACCACTTGACCTATCAGGTCGCCACCACTTGACCTATCAGGTCACCACCACTTGACCTATCAGGTCACCACCACTTGCCCTATCATGTCACCACCACTTGACCTATCAGGTCACCACCACTTGACCTATCAGGTCACCACCACTTGACCTATCAGGTCACCACCACTTGACCTATCAGGTCGCCACCACTTGACCTATCAGGTCGCCACCACTTGACCTATCATGTCACCACCACTTGACCTATCAGGTCACCACCACTTGACCTATCAGGTCACCACCACTTGACCTATCAGGTCACCACCACTTGCCCTATCATGTCACCACCACTTGACCTATCAGGTCACCACCACTTGACCTATCAGGTCACCACCACTTGACCTATCAGGTCACCACCACTTGACCTATCAGGTCGCCACCACTTGACCTATCAGGTCGCCACCACTTGACCTATCAGGTCGCCACCACTTGACCTATCAGGTCGCCACCACTTGACCTATCAGGTCACCACCACTTGACCTATCAGGTCACCACCACTTGCCCTATCATGTCACCACCACTTGACCTATCAGGTCACCACCACTTGACCTATCAGGTCACCACCACTTGACCTATCAGGTCGCCACCACTTGACCTATCAGGTCGCCACCACTTGACCTATCAGGTCACCACCACTTGACCTATCAGGTCGCCACCACTTGACCTATCAGGTCACCACCACTTGACCTATCAGGTCACCACCACTTGACCTATCAGGTCACCACCACTTGACCTATCAGGTCACCACCACTTGACCTATCAGGTCACCACCACTTGACCTATCAGGTCACCTGTTGGCCTCTGATCTAACCTGTAATATTTTATCTTTACAGGTGAGTAAAGTGTTGCTGACTCAGCTCCTCGGCTCCTTATCTCCTGTGAGTATACCAGACTGGTCTCCCCTGTGAGTATACCAGACTGGTCTCCCCTGTGAGTATACCACACTGGTCTCCCCTGTGAGTATACCGCACTGGTCTCCCCTGTGAGTATACCACACTGGTCTACACTGTGAGTATACCACACTGGTCTCCCCTGTGAGTATACCACACAGGTCTCCCCTGTGAGTATACCACACTGGTCTACACTGTGAGTATACCACACTGGTCTACACTGTGAGTATACCACACTGGTCTCCCCTGTGAGTATACCACACAGGTCTCCCCTGTGAGTATACCACACTGGTCTACACTGTGAGTATACCACACTGGTCACCCCTGTGAGTATACCACACTGGTCTTCCCTGTGAGTATACCACACTGGTCTCCCCTGTGAGTATACCATACTGGTCTCCCCTGTGAGTATACCAGACTGGTCTCCCCTGTGAGTATACCACACTGGTCTCCCCTGTGAGTATACCACACTGGTCTCCCCTGTGAGTATACCATACTGGTCTCCCCTGTGAGTATACCACACTGGTCTTCCCTGTGAGTATACCACACTGGTCTCCCCTGCGAGTATACCAGACTGGTCTCCCCTGTGAGTATACCACACTGGTCTCCCCTGTGAGTATATCACACTGGTCTCCCCTGTGAGTATACCACACTGGTCTCCCCTGTGAGTATACCACACTGGTCTCCCCTGTGAGTATACCACACTGGTCTCCCCTGTGAGTATACCACACTGGTCTCCCCTGTGAGTATACCATACTGGTCTCCCCTGTGAGTATACCACACTGGTCTTCCCTGTGAGTATACCACACTGGTCTCCCCTGCGAGTATACCATACTGGTCTCCCCTGTGAGTATACCACACTGGTCTCTCCAGTGAGTATACCAGACTGGTCTTCCCTGTGCGTATACCACACTGGTCTCTCCTGTGAGTATATCACACTGGTCTCCCCTGTGAGTATACCACACTGGTCTCCCCTGTGAGTATACCACACTGGTCTCCCCTGTGAGTATACCAGACTGGTCTTCCCTGTGAGTATACCACACTGGTCTCCCCTGTGCGTATACCACACTGGTCTCTCCTGTGAGTATACCACACTGGTCTCCCCTGTGAGTATACCACACTGGTCTCCCCTGTGAGTATACCACACTGATCTCTCCTGTGAGTATACCACACTGGTCTCTCCTGTGAGTATACCAGACTGGTCTCCCCTGTGAGTATACCACACTGGTCTCCCCTGTGAGTATACCACACTGGTCTACACTGTGAGTATACCACACTGGTCTCCCCTGTGAGTATACCACACTGGTCTTCCCTGTGAGTATACCACACTGGTCTCCCCTGTGAGTATACCATACTGGTCTCCCCTGTGAGTATACCAGACTGGTCTCCCCTGTGAGTATACCACACTGGTCTCCCCTGTGAGTATACCACACTGGTCTCCCCTGTGAGTATACCATACTGGTCTCCCCTGTGAGTATACCACACTGGTCTTCCCTGTGAGTATACCACACTGGTCTCCCCTGCGAGTATACCAGACTGGTCTCCCCTGTGAGTATACCACACTGGTCTCCCCTGTGAGTATATCACACTGGTCTCCCCTGTGAGTATACCACACTGGTCTCCCCTGTGAGTATACCACACTGGTCTCCCCTGTGAGTATACCACACTGGTCTCCCCTGTGAGTATACCACACTGGTCTCCCCTGTGAGTATACCATACTGGTCTCCCCTGTGAGTATACCACACTGGTCTTCCCTGTGAGTATACCACACTGGTCTCCCCTGCGAGTATACCATACTGGTCTCCCCTGTGAGTATACCACACTGGTCTCTCCAGTGAGTATACCAGACTGGTCTTCCCTGTGCGTATACCACACTGGTCTCCCCTGTGAGTATACCACACTGGTCTCCCCTGTGAGTATACCAGACTGGTCTCCCCTGTGAGTATACCAGACTGGTCTCTCCTGTGAGTATACCACACTGGTCTTCCCTGTGAGTATATCACACTGGTCTCCCCTGTGAGTATACCACACTGGTCTCCCCTGTGAGTATACCACACTGGTCTCTCCTGTGAGTATATCACACTGGTCTCCCCTGTGAGTATACCATACTGGTCTCCCCTGTGAGTATACCACACTGGTCTCCCCTGTGAGTATACCACACTGGTCTCCCCTGTGAGTATACCATACTGGTCTCCCCTGTGAGTATACCATACTGGTCTCCCCTGTGAGTATACCACACTGGTCTCTCCTGTGAGTATACCATACTGGTCTCCCCTGTGAGTATACCACACTGGTCTCTCCTGTGAGTATACCATACTGGTCTCCCCTGTGAGTATACCACACTGGTCTCTCCTGTGAGTATACCATACTGGTCTCCCCTGTGAGTATACCACACTGGTCTCTCCTGTGAGTATACCATACTGGTCTCCCCTGTGAGTATACCACACTGGTTTCCCCTGTGAGTATACCACACTGGTCTCTCCTGTGAGTATATCACACTGGTCTCCCCTGTGAGTATACCACACTGGTCTCCCCTGCGAGTATACCATACTGGTCTACACTGTGAGTATACCACACTGGTCTCCCCTGTGAGTATACCACACTGGTTTCCCCTGTGAGTATACCACACTGGTCTCTCCTGTGAGTATACCATACTGGTCTCCCTCCCTGGACCCTTGCCCTTCCCTCACCCCTCCTTCCCTCACTCCTCCTTACCTCACTCCCCCCTTCCTCACACCTCCTTCCCTCACTCCCCCCTCCCTCACACCTCCTTCCCTCACCCCTCCCTCACACCTCCTTCCCTCACCCCTCCCTCCCTCACCCCTCCCTCCCTCACCCCTCCTTCCCTCACCCCTCCTTTCCTCACCCCTCCTTCCCTCACCCCTCCTTCCCTCACCCCTCCCTCCCTCACACTTCCTTCCCTCACCCCTCCCTCACACCTCCTTACCTCACCCCTCCTTCCCTCACCCCTCCCTCCCACACCCCTCCTTCCCTCACCCCTCCTTCCCTCAGCCCTCCCTCCCTCACACCTCCTTCCCTCACCCCTCCCTCATTCACCCCTCCCTCCCTCACCCCTCCTTCCCTCACCCCTCCTTCCCTCACCCCTCCTTCCCTCACTCTTCCCTCACCCCTCCCTCCCTCACACCTCCTTACCTCACCCCTCCTTCCCTCACCCCTCCCTCCCTCACCCCTCCTTCCCTCACCCCTCCTTCCCTCACCCCTCCCTCCCTCACACCTCCTTACCTCACCCCTCCTTCCCTCACCCCTCCCTCCCTCACCCCTCCTTCCCTCACCCCTCCTTCCCTCACTCCCCCCACCCTCACACCTCCTTACCTCACCCCTCCTTCCCTCACCCCTCCCTCCCTCACCCCTCCTTCCCTCACCCCTCCTTCCCTCACCCCTCCCTCCCTCACACCTCCTTACCTCACTCCTCCTTCCCTCACCCCTCCCTCCCTCACCCCTCCTTCCCTCACCCCTCCTTCCCTCACACCTCCTTCCCTCACCCCTCCCTCCCTCACCCCTCCTTCCCTCACCCCTCCTTCCCTCACCCCTCCTTCCCTCACCCCTCCTTCCCTCACCCCTCCTTCCCTCACTCTTCCCTCACCCCTCCTTCCCTCACTCCCCCCACCCTCACACCTCCTTACCTCACCCCTCCTTCCCTCACCCCTCCCTCCCTCACCCCTCCTTCCCTGACCCCTCCTTCCCTCACTCCCCCCACCCTCACACCTCCTTACCTCACCCCTCCTTCCCTCACCCCTCCCTCCCTCACCCCTCCTTCCCTCACCCCTCCTTCCCTCACCCCTCCCTCCCTCACACCTCCTTACCTCACTCCTCCTTCCCTCACCCCTCCTTCCCTCACCCCTCCTTCCTTCATTCCCCCCACCCTCACACCTCCATCCCTCACCCCTCCCTCCCTCACCCCTCCTTCCCTCACCCCTCCTTCCCTCACCCCTCCTTCCCTCACCCCTCCCTCCCTCACACCACCTTCCCTCACCCCTCCCTCCCTCACCCCTCCCTCCCTCACCCCTCCTTCCCTCACCCCTCCTTCCCTCACCCCTCCTTCCCTCACCCTTCCCTCACCCCTCCCTCCCTCACACCTCCTTAGCTCACCCCTCCTTCCCTCACCCCTCCCTCCCTCACCCCTCCTTCCCTCACCCCTCCTTCCCTCACCCCTCCCTCCCTCACCCCTCCTTCCCTCACCCCTCCTTCCCTCACCCCTCCCTCCCTCACACCTCCTTACCTCACCCCTCCTTCCCTCACCCCTCCCTCCCTCACCCCTCCTTCCCTCACACCTCCTTCCCTCACACCTCCTTCCCTCACTCCTCCTTCCCTCACTCCTCCTTCCCTCACTCCTCCTTCCCTCACCCCTCCTTCCCTCACTCCCCCCACCCTCACACCTCCTTACCTCACCCCTCCTTCCCTCACCCTCCCTCCCTCACCCCTCCTTCCCTCACCCCTCCTTCCCTCACCCCTCCCTCCCTCACACCTCCTTACCTCACCCCTCCTTCCCTCACCCCTCCCTCCCTCACCCCTCCTTCCCTCACCCCTCCTTCCCTCACTCCCCCCACCCTCACACCTCCTTCCCTCACCCCTCCCTCCCTCACCCCTCCCTCCCTCACCCCTCTCTCCCTCACCCCTCCTTCCCTCACCCCTCCTTCCCTCACCCCTCCTTCCCTCACCCCTCCCTCCCTCACACCACCTTCCCTCTCCCCTCCCTCCCTCACCCCTCCTTCCCTCACCCCTCCTTCCCTCACCCCTCCTTCCCTCACCCCTCCTTCCCTCACCCCTCCTTCCCTCACCCTTCCCTCACCCTTCCCTCACCCCTCCCTCCCTCACACCTCCTTACCTCACCCCTCCTTCCCTCACCCCTCCCTCCCTCACCCCTCCTTCCCTCACCCCTCCTTCCCTCACCCCTCCCTCCCTCACCCCTCCTTCCCTCACCCCTCCCTCCCTCACACCTCCTTACCTCACCCCTCCTTCCCTCACCCCTCCCTCCCTCACCCCTCCTTCCCTCACACCTTCTTCCCTCACTCCTCCTTCCCTCACCCCTCCTTCCCTCACCCCTCCCTCCCTCACCCCTCCCTCCCTCACCCCTCCTTCCCTCACCCCTCCTTCCCTCACCCCTCCTTCCCTCACCCCTCCCTCCCTCACACCTCCTTCCCTCACCCCTCCTTCCCTCACCCCTCCCTCCCTCACACCTCCTTAACTCACCCCTCCTTCCCTCACCCCTCCCTCCCTCACCCCTCCTTCCCTCACACCTCCTTCCCTCACTCCTCCTTCCCTCACTCCTCCTTCCCTCACTCCTCCTTCCCTCACCCCTCCTTCCCTCACCCCTCCTTCCCTCACCCCTCCTTCCCTCACCCCTCCCTCCCTCACCCCTCCCTCCCTCACCCCTCCTTCCCTCACCCCTCCGTCCCTCACACCTCCTTCCCTCACCCCTCCTTCCCTCACCCCTCCTTCCCTCACCCCTCTTTCCCTCACCCCTCCTACCCTCACCCCTCCTTCCCTCACCCCTCCTTCCCTCACCCCTCCTTCCCTCACTCCTCCTTCCCTCACCCCTCCTTCCCTCACCCCTCTTTCCCTCACCCCACCTTCCCTCACCCCACCTTCCCTCACCCCACCTTCCCTCACCCCACCTTCCCTCACCCAAAACAAATTTGCGGCCACTATAACAACTCCTTAAAGTCGAAGGCAGCGGGAATTGAATGTTATATCTGTAAGAATAGATTTCATTCGGCTTGTACAGGAGTGAGTAACACTACGGCACTGAGAGCTGGCCACTTGCTCTGGGTGTGTAAAAATGACCTGCCAGCTTGGAATATCCTAAAAACCCTTCTAGATAACATGACGCATGATCGGAAAACATCATTCATTGGAAGCCTACCAGCCATCCAGAAGGAGTGGGAAAGGAACAACAATAATTCTAATATACCAGGGGCGGAGGCTATAGTCAGGGATGAAACTGAGGCTGAAACTCAGGAAATTGTAAACTCTGACTCAGTAGGCCCGGATGTAGATGATAGTAAACTAGAAAGTGTAACAGACACCACTGACAGCTAGATAGGTACAGACACTACGACGGTTCCCGATAGAGTGAGTCAGAACAGAAGGACAGACTTATGGAAATTTGATGCAAAGGGCATATGCAGACATAGATATGCTGGTAATAAGAAAGGATTAGAATACAGTTACCAACATCCCAATTTTTTTTTTTAAATATGCTTAGGAAAGGTGAGTGTCGATTTGGATCAATATGTAGGTTTTTCCATCCTGACATGTGCCAAACCTCACTGGAGGACAGAAAATGCTATGACCTCAGCTGCCCATATTTTCACGTGAAAGGCACGGAACGCTACATAAAGAGTGGCAAGCAGGATAATGAATTTGGAGGAAACTCGATAAATTTTTATACCAAACCGAAAGAGAATTCAAAAGGAGCAACAAGGAGAGTGTATGGAACTGGATGCCAGACCCACTTGCATACCAGAATTACAGATACAATTACACACCGAAAGGGAACTACAACTACGACAGACAACTGCCCTACAACAATCAGTACTGGTCAGAACAAACTCAACATGTCCACGCATAATGGGCTTGCAGAAAAAGTCTCCCAGTCCAACTATCACTAATAGAGTAACCTCATTCATCTTTGCCAACATACAAGGACTGAAAACAAGAACAAACAACAAAGTACAGTTCATAAATGGCCTCCTCACGGAGTCAAATACAGTATTTGGAGCTTTCACAGAAACCCATGCAGGGGAATTGTTGGACAGTGAGATCTGGATTCCAGGATATAACCTATACAGGTGTGATAGGAAAATTAGGTCACATGGAGGAGTGGGTCTGTATATTAGGGAAGACCTTGTATGCTCGGAGCTCCTAAACGTTACAAATGAGGTGGTAGAGGTACTGGGATTAAAAATAGAGAAAATAAACTTACTGATTATTCTGATATACAAACCGCCAGATGTAACAGCCGAGGAATTCACAGAACAGATAAACAAAATAGAGAATAGCCTTGATAATTTGGAGAACCCGATACCTGATATTATCTTCCTAGGTGACTTCAACTTGCTTAGTCTCAGGTGGAGAATAGCAAACAATAATATTTTACCAGGAAATCTATCGGGACCTAACCAACCACGGATTAGAGAACTGCATAGAATCTGTGACAAATTTTCACTCAATCAGCAGATATCGGAGCCAACGAGAAATGAAAATATTCTAGATCTGGCCTTTACGAACAATGAAGACATTATCAGAGACATTACGCTATCAGATACCACATACTCAAATCACATGCTCATTGAAGTGCAAACGACCATCAATACTCAGAATAGACCTAAAACGTTGATAAAGCGAGAGGGGCTATTCAGTAAATTCAATTTTAATAATAAAAGGATAGACTGGGAGATAATAAACAGGGAACTTAAAAACATTCTATGGGAAACTGTTCTAAGTAATATAAGTCTTGCAGAAGGACTAGAAAAACTGACTTCAGAAGCGTATCAAGTCTGTCTGAAACATGTTCCTTTGAGGAAAGCCAGAAAGAGATCTAACATAGAAAGAGAACGCAGACGACACTATAAAAGAAGGAAAAAATAACGGAACTGCTTATGCAGACACGAATTTCCCGTCAAAGAAGGAATAATTTAAATAGGAAGATTGAAGAAATCGAGCGGAAATTGAAACACTCATATCAAATTGACGAAAGGCAGTTAGAACAGAAAGTATCAGTCTCCGTGGTGTAGTGGTAAGACACTCGCCTGGCGTTCCACGAGAGCTTTGTCATGGGATCGTATCCTGGCCGGGGAGGATTTACTGGGCGCCAGTCCTTAACTGTAGCCTCTGTTTAACTCAACAGTAAAATGAATACTTGGTTGTAAAAACGATTCTTCGCGGCGGGGATCGTATTCCAGGGACCTGCCCGAAACGCTACGCGTACTAGTGGCTGTACAAGAATGTAACAACTCTTGTATATATCTTAAAAAAAAAAAAAAACAGGAAATAAAGAAAAATCCAAAATACTTCTTCACGTATGCGAAATCAAAAGCAAAAACCACTGCCAGTATTAGACCTATTCGTACAAGTGAAGGTTCATACACGGAGTATGACAAAGAAATTAGTGAAATCCTAAAAAAAGCAGTATGAGGACATGTTTAGCACTGCTATAAACAACATGAAAGTGGAAGATCTGGACAAATTCTTTGTGTGTGATATCCAAACCCCTGTAAATATAACTGATATCAACACGAGCGTACTAGACTTTGAAAGAAAAATTGAAAACATGTCCATGCATTCGGCCCCGGGTCCAGACTCATGGAATTCAATATTTATAAAGAAATGCAAAGTGCCAGTAGCACAGGCACTCAGTATAATGTGGAGGAAGAGCTTGGATACAAGGGAGATTCCAGATGCATTTAAAGCAGCAGACATAGCCCCTCTACACAAGGGAGGGAGCAAAGCATTGGCAAAGAATTATAGACCAGTTGCACTAACGTCCCACATAATATAAGTATTTGAGAGAGTGATCAGGAGTCAGGTCACCAATTTTATGGAGACCAATGACCACCACAACCCAGGCCAACATGGATTTCGAGCGGGAAGATCATGCCTCTCACAGCTACTTGATCACTACGACAAAGTCACTGAGGCATTAGAAGAAAAACAGAATGCAGATGTGATATACACGGACTTCGCAAAGGCATTCAATAAACGTGATCATGGCGTGATAGCACACAAAATGAGGTCAATGGGAATAACCGGTAAAGTAGGACGCTGGATACTCAGTTTTCTGTCAAACAGGACTCGGCGAGTAACTGTCAACCTTATAAAATCTAGTCCAAGCGCAGTTAAAAGCTCTGTACTTCAGGGAACAGTCCTTGCACAGCTGCTTTTCCTTATTCTCATATCAGATATAGACAAAAATACAAGTCACTGCTTCGTATCATCCTTTGCAGATGACACAAAAATCAGTATGAAAATTACCTCGGCTGAAGACATTAAAAACTTCAAGCTGATATTAATAAAGTTTTCGACTGGGCATCAGAAAATAACAGTGATAAATTCCAGGTACTCAGGTACGGTAAAAATGAGGACCTTAAACATAATACAGAGTACAAAACACAATCAAATGTACCCATAGTAGGAAAACAGCATGTAAAGGATTTGGGAATAATAATGTCTGACGACCTAACGTTTAAGGAGCATAACCAAGCAAATATTGCGTCAGTCAGAAAAATGATAAGATGGATTACGAGAACCTTCAAATCCAGGGATCCCATCACAATGGTTGTACTCTTCAAGTCACTTGTGTTGTCCCGTCTTGAGTACTGCTCAGTACTCACTTCCCCCTTCAGAGCAGGAGAGATTGCTGAAATAGCGGGAATACAGAGAACATATATGGCACGCATAGACGCGATAAAGCACCTAAATTATTGGGATCGTCTCAAAGCCCTCCAAATGTACTCACTAGAAAGAAGACGAGAGAGATACCAAATAATATACACGTGGAAGATACTGGAGGGCCAAGTACCAAATCTACACAGTAAAATAACAACATACTGGAGTGAACGATATGGAAGAAAATGCAGAATAGAACCAGTGAAGAGCAGAGGTGCCATAGGCACAATCAGAGAACACTGTATAAACATCAGAGGTCCGCGGTTGTTCAACATCCTCCCAGCAAGCATAAGAAATATTGCCGGAACAACCGGGGACATCTTCAAGAGGAAACTAGATTGTTTCCTCCAATGAGTGCCGGACTAACCGGGTGGTGGGTATGTGGGCCTGCGGGCCGCTCCAAGCAACAGCCTAGTGGACCAAACTCTCACAAGTCAATTCTGGCCTCATTCGGGGCTTGGGGAGTAGAAGTGCTCCCAGAACCCCATCAACCAGGTATCCCTCCTTCCCTCACCCCTCCTTCCCTCACCCCTCCTTCCCCTCACCCCTCCTTCCCCTCACCCCTCCTTCCCCTCACCCCTCCTTACCTCACCCCTCCTTCCCTCACCCCTCCTTCCCTCATCCCTACTTCTCTCACCCCTCCTTCCCTCACCCCTCCCTCCCTCACCCCTCCTTCCCTCACCCCTCCTTCCCTCACCCCTCCTTCCCTCACCCCTCCTTCCCTCACCCCTCCTTCCCTCACCCCTCCTTCCCTCACCCCTCCTTCCCTCACCCCTCCTTCCCTCTCCACCCCCCCCCCTTCACCCCTCACCCCTACCCCCACGGTAAGAGCATTGACTCACATCTCGTAATGAGAGATGGAATTAATACCAGTATTAAGTCTTCTCAGAGATATGTTCCGCCCAGTGCCTCCTTGCCCAGTGCCTCCCTGTTCGGTGCCGCCCTGCCCAGTGCCTCCCTTCCCAGTGCCACCCTGCCCAGTGCCACCCTGCCCAGTGCCTCCCTGCCCAGTGCCACCCTGCCCAGTGCCTCCCTGCCCAGTGCCACCCTGCCCAGTGCCACCCTGCCCAGTGCCTCCCTGCCCAGTGCCACCCTGCCCAGTGCCTCCTTGCCCAGTGCCACCCTGCCCAGTGCCACCCTGCCCAGTGCCACCCTGCCCAGTGCCTCCCTGCCCAGTGCCTCCCTGTCCAGTGCCACCCTGCCCAGTGCCGCCCTGCCCAGTGCCTCCCTGTTCAGTGCCGCCCTGCCCAGTGCCTCCCTGCCCAGTGCCTCCCTGCCCAGTGCCACCCTGCCCAGTGCCTCCCTGCCCAGTGCCACCCTGCCCAGTGCCACCCTGCCCAGTGCCTCCCTGCCCAGTGCCTCCCTGCCCAGTGCCTCCCTGCCCAGTGCCTCCCTGCCCAGTGCCACCCTGCCCAGTGCCACCCTGCCCAGTGCCACCCTGCCCAGTGCCTCCCTGCCCAGTGCCTCTCTGCCCAGTGCCATCCTGCCCAGTGCTGTAACGGGGGGTGGGGGAAATAACTCTATCTTGTCCATTATTCCACCCCCCAGTTAACTAACGAGGCCGGGGACAACAGCTCTCTCTAGTCCGTTATCCCGTCCCCAGTTAGCTAACTATTCTAGAGCACTCCCAGAGTTCCTAAGGCAACCTCTCTGGTTCAACACCTTGTAACCTAGGTATTTGACTACCTAGGTGCTAAGACTACAAGGCGCCGTCACTTGATCAGTTACCCGAAACTCTAGAGAGAACTCTAGAATACATAATCATTGCCACAAACGTATAAGAGAAAACGAAAGGAAAGAAATGAATAGTGAAGTAATTAGTGAGGGTTTGGGGTGAGAGGCAGAGAGGTGGGAGGAGCGAGGAGGGTCATTAGTTGAAAGTGAGAGTTTAGAGAGGGGTGGAGGGAGAGGTGTAGATAGGTAGAAGTAGAAGAGTAGATAGTAGAAGACGAAATGCTGCCACCATCCATTCATGATCATTACATACAAGACAAGGAATGGAACTTGTCTGTATCACAATATTCACCAAAGATGTTATCAAGGTCATTATTCGTATGTTCCCTCTGTACCATGTATCAACTCCAACCATGTACTCATTCTAAACCATGAAACCAGTAACCACAGAGGCTTTCTCACCTCCACTCAAAATCTCAGGGAACAAAATAAAGTTCATTTACATAATAAATTCAACAATTATATTTTTCATGATAAGTATCATAACTTAAGCAATCCAATTAAAATGTTAAAGATTAATATTCAAAGTGAGTCATCCTCCAAGAATCTGAGAACACTACAACTGACTGCCCCTGATCATCACACAACTCTTGTAAAACACGACCAAGTCACCTAAATGTTCAACTCACCAAGTGTATGCCTATATCTGGATAGAGGGGGGGGGGGTCTATAGTTGACAGAGACTGTCCCCCTGCCGGCCGACAGCCTCCCTGCTAGAGCCGTCTCCTCTCCTCTGCTGACTGCCGTTCTTCTGTCTCGTTAATGCTCTATGCTCTCGAATCGATAGTTCTCCGAGTATTTATTGGGGAACCTAGTAGCTAACTCCGCCCACAAGTAGATAGCCTCCGGCTCTCTACCAAGCCACTCCTTAAACGTCGGCATGTTTGAAGGCTACCAGGCTCCAATTATGAGATTAGTAGAAGCAAGGTGAAATTCACATGATCTGACCTCAGGTCACTTGGGGTCATTAACTTTTAGAGGTGTGACTTTCCGGTGGACAAACTGGCGCCTTCTCTAATCCCTGTCTGTGACTCATGTACTCTATGTATGTATTAAACTAAACCAAACACTTTTACAGTGTTACAGTGCCTTCCTGCCCAGTGCCTCCCTGCCCAGTGCCACCCTGTCAAGTGCCACCCTGTCAAGTGCCACCCTGCCCAGTGCCACCCTGCCCAGTACCTCCCTGCCCAGTGCCTCCCTGCCCAGTACCTCCCTGCCCAGTGCCTCCCTGCCCAGTGCCTCCCTGCCCAGTGCCACCCTGTCAAGTGCCACCCTGTCAAGTGCCACCCTGCCCAGTGCCTCCCTGCCCAGTGCCACCCTGTCAAGTGCCACCCTGCCCAGTGCCTCCCTGCCCAGTGCCTCCCTGCCCAGTGCCTCCCTGCCCAGTGCCACCCTGCCCAGTGCCTCCCTGCCCAGTGCCACCCTGTCAAGTGCCACCCTGTCAAGTGCCACCCTGCCCAGTGCCACCCTGCCCAGTGCCACCCTGCCCAGTGCCTCCCTGCCCAGTGCCTCCCTGCCCAGTGCCTCCCTGCCCAGTGCCTCCCTGCCCAGTGCCTCCCTGCCCAGTGCCTCCCTGCCTAGTGCCACCCTGCCCAGTGCCTCCCTGTCCAGTACCTCCCTGCCCAGTGCCTCCCTGCCCAGTGCCTCCCTGTCCAGTGCCTCCCTGTCCAGTACCTCCCTGCCCAGTGCCTCCCTGCCCAGTGCCACCCTGCCCAGTGCCTCCCTGTCCAGTACCTCCCTGCCCAGTGCCTCCCTGCCCAGTGCCTCCCTGTCCAGTGCCTCCCTGTCCAGTACCTCCCTGCCCAGTGCCTCCCTGCCCAGTGCCTCCCTGCCCAGTGCCACCCTGCCCAGTGCCACCCTGCCCAGTGCCACCCTGCCCAGTGCCTCCCTGCCCAGTGCCACCCTGCCCAGTGCCACCCTGCCCAGTGCCTCCCTGTCCAGTGCCTCCCTGCCCAGTGCCACCCTGCCCAGTGCCACCCTGCCCAGTGCCACCCTGCCCAGTGCCACCCTGCCCAGTGCCACCCTGTCCAGTGCCTCCCTGCCCAGTGCCACCCTGCCCAGTGCCTCCCTGCCCAGTGCCACCCTGCCCAGTGCCACCCTGCCCAGTGCCACCCTGCCCAGTGCCTCCCTGCCCAGTGCCACCCTGCCCAGTGCCACCCTGCCCAGTGCCACCCTGCCCAGTGCCACCCTGCCCAGTGCCTCCCTGCCCAGTGCCACCCTGCCCAGTGCCACCCTGCCCAGTGCCACCCTGCCCAGTGCCTCCCTGCCCAGTGCCACCCTGCCCAGTGCCACCCTGCCCAGTGCCACCCTGCCCAGTGCCACCCTGCCCAGTGCCTCCCTGCCCAGTGCCACCCTGCCCAGTGCCACCCTGCCCAGTGCCACCCTGTCCAGTGTTGTATCTGAAGTCCATCTTAGTCATGGCAGACGGGGGTGTAGGGACGGACGGGGGTGTAGGGACGGACGGGGGTGTAGGGACGGACGGGGGTGTAGGGACGGACAGGGGTGTAGGGACGGACGGGGGTGTAGGGACGGACGGGGGTGTAGGGACGGACGGGGGTGTAGGGACGGACGGGGGTGTAGGGACGGACGGGGGCGTAGGGACGGATGGGGGTGTAGGGAGGCGACATATGAGATAGAAGAGCCCGTCACACACCCATCGCCACCGTCACACACCCATCGCCACCGTCACACACCCATCGCCACCGTCACACACCCATCGCCACCGTCACACACCGATCGCCACCGTCACACACCCATCGCCACCGTCACACACCCATCGCCACCGTCACACACCCATCGCCACCGTCACACACCCATCGCCACCGTCACACACCCATCGCCACCGTCACACACCCATCGCCACCGTCACACACCCATCGCCACGGTCAAGTCCAGCAGGTGCTGGAGGGCTGGTGGGGGGGGGGGTGCCTCCCTCTCACTCTCCAGATGGTAACTTCTCGAAAGTTTCCAACAGCTGGCTCATGAACTTCCCGGCTCTCCTGCAGCTGGTCCACCACTAGTGTGGAGGATGGTCCAGCTGGTCCATCACTAGTGTGGAGGATGGTCCAGCTGGTCCACCACCAGTGTGGGGGATGGTCCAGCTGGTCCACCACCAGTGTGGAGGATGGTCCAGCTGGTCCACCACCAGTGTGGGGGATGGTCCAGCTGGTCCACCACCAGTGTGGAGGATGGTCCAGCTGGTACACCACCAGTGTGGAGGATGGTCCAGCTGGTCCACCACCAGTGTGGGGGATGGTCCAGCTGGTCCATCACTAGTGTGGAGGATGGTCCAGCTGGTCCACCACCAGTGTGGGGGATGGTCCAGCTGGTCAACCACCAGTGTGGAGGATGGTCCAGCTGGTACACCACCAGTGTGGAGGATGATCCAGCTGGTCCACCACCAGTGTGGAGGATGGTCCAGCTGGTACACCACCAGTGTGGAGGATGGTCCAGCTGGTCCACCACCAGTGTGGAGGATGGTCCAGCTGGTACACCACCAGTGTGGAGAATGGTCCAGCTGGTCCACCACTAGTGTGGGGGGTGGTCCAGCTGGTCCACCACCAGTATGGAGGATGGTCCAGCTGGTCCACCACTAGTGTGGGGGGTGGTCCAGCTGGTCCACCACCAGTGTGGAGGATGGTCCAGCTGGTCCACTAGTGTGGAGGGTGGTCCAGCTGGTTCACCACCAGTGTGGAGGATGGTCCAGCTGGTCCACTAGTGTGGAGGGTGGTCCAGCTGGTTCACCACCAGTGTGGAGGATGGTCCAGCTGGTCCACCATTTGTGTGCAGGATGGTCCAGCTGGTCCACCACCAGTGTGGAGGATGGTCCCGCTGGTCCACCACCAGTGTGGAGGATGGTGCAGCTGGTCCACCACCAGTGTGGAGGATGGTCCAGGTGGTCCTTCAATAGTATGGAGGATGATCCAGCTGGTCCACTAGTGTGGAGGATGGTCCAGCTGGTCCACCACTAGTGTGAAGGATGGTCCAGCTGGTCCACCCCTAGTGTGGAGGATGGTCCAGCTGGTCCACCCCTAGTGTGGAGGATGGTCCAGCTGGTCCACCCCTAGTGTGGAGGATGGTCCAGCTGGTCCACCTCTAGTGTGGAGGATGGTCCAGCTGGTCCACCCCTAGTGTGGAGGATGGTCCAGCTG
The DNA here is from genome assembly GCF_040958095.1 of Procambarus clarkii. Taxonomy (NCBI): domain Eukaryota; kingdom Metazoa; phylum Arthropoda; class Malacostraca; order Decapoda; family Cambaridae; genus Procambarus; species Procambarus clarkii. The sequence goes on along the minus strand of NC_091169.1, from coordinate 47,212,217 downwards.
GTCCACCCCTAGTGTGGAGGATGGTCCACCCCTAGTGTGGAGGAAGGTCCACCACCAGTGTGGAGGATGGTCCAGCTGGTCCACACCAGTGTTGAGGATGGTCCGCCACCAGTGTGGAGGATGGTCCAGCTGGTCCACACCAGTGTTGAGGATGGTCCACCACCAGTGTGGAGGATGGTCCACCACCAGTGTGGAGGATGGTCCACCCCTAGTGTGGAGGATGGTCCACCCCTAGTGTGGAGGATGGTCCACCACCAGTGTGGAGGATGGTCTAGCTGGTCCACCACCAATATATCCATGGTATACCCTCCAACACTGCTCTCGAGTGGAATATATCCATGATATACCCTCCAACTCTGCTCTCTCGTGGAATATATCCATGGTATACCCTCCAACACTGCTCTCTCGTGGAATATATCCATGGTATACCCTCCAACACTGCTCTCTCGTGGAATATATCCATGGTATACTCTCCAACACTGCTCTCTCGTGGAATATTTCCACGGTATACTCTCCAACACTGTTCTCTCGTGGAATATATCCATGGTATACCCTCCAACACTGCTCTCTCGTGGAATATATCCACGGTATACTCTCCAACACTGTTCTCTCGTGGAATATATCCACGGTATACTCTCCAACACTGTTCTCTCGTGGAATATATCCACGGTATACTCTCCAACACTGTTCTCTCGTGGAATATATCCACGGTATACTCTCCAACACTGTTCTCTCGTGGAATATATCCACGGTATACTCTCTAACACTGTTCTCTCGTGGAATATATCCATGGTATACCCTCCAACACTGTTCTCTCGTGGAATATATCCATGGTATAACCAACGTTGCCTCGGTCTTCCGGCGAATAACCAACGCGGAAATATTATAATAAAATAGTGGTAAAAACGGTGCCACTCTACGCTCACGTGCTAATTTGTTCCTTTAGTTCCCTCTTCTCATCTCGTTTTCTTTGTGTGAGTGTAAAGAAACCCTCTACGAGCCTCTGGAAACCCTGTACGAGCCTCTGGAAACCCTATACGAGCCTCTGGAAACCCTGTACGAGCCTCTGGAAACCCTGTACGAGCTTCTGGAAACCCTGTACGAGCTTCTGGAAACCCTCTACGAGCCTCTGGAAACCCTCTACGAGCCTCTGGAAACCCTGTACGAGCTTCTGGAAACCCTCTACGAGCCTCTGGAAACCCTCTACGAGCCTCTGGAAACCCTGTACGAGCTTCTGGAAACCCTCTACGAGCCTCTGGAAACCCTCTACGAGCCTCTGGAAACCCTCTACGAGCCTCTGGAAACCCTGTACGAGCCTTTGGAAACCCTATACGAGCCTCTGGAAACCCTATACGAGCCTCTGGAAACCCTGTACGTGCCTCTGGGAGTCCTCTACGAGCCTCTGGAAACCCTCTACGAGCCTCTGGAAACCCTGTACGAGCCTCTGGAAACCCTGTACGAGCCTCTGGAAACCCTCTACGAGCCTCTGGAAACCCTGTACGAGCCTCTGGAAACCCTCTACGAGCCTCTGGAAACCCTGCACGAGCCTCTGGAAACCCTCTACGAGCCTCTGGAAACCCTGTACGAGCCTTTGGAAACCCTATACGAGCCTCTGGAAACCCTATACGAGCCTCTGGAAACCCTGTACGAGGTTCTGGAAACCCTGTACGTGCCTCTGGAAACCCTCTACGAGCCTCTGGAAACCCTCCACGAGCCTCTGGAAACCCTCTACGAGCCTCTTGAAACCCTCTACGAGCCTCTGGAAACCCTCTACGAGCCTTTGGAAACCCTATACGAGCCTCTGGAAACCCTATACGAGCCTCTGGAAACCCTGTACGAGCCTCTGGAAACCCTGTACTCGCCTCTGAAAACCCTGTACGAGCCTCTGGGAACCCTGTACGTGCCTCTGGAAACCCTATACGAGTCTCTGGAAACCCTGTACGTGCCTCTGGAAACCCTGTATGAGCCTCTGGAAACCCTATACGAGCCTCTGGAAACCCTGTTCGAGCTTCTGGAAACCCTGTACGTGCCTCCGGAAACCCTATACGAGCCTTTGGAAACCCTGTACGAGCCTTTGGAAACCCTATACGAGCCTCTGGAAACCCTCTTCGAGCCTCTGGAAACCCTGTACGAGCCACTGGAAACCCTCTACGAGCCACTGGAAACCCTGTACGAGCCTCTGGAAACCCTATACGAGCCTCTGGAAACCCTGTACGAGCCTCTGGAAACCCTATACGAGCCTCTGGAAACCCTGTACGAGCCTCTGGAAACCCTGTACGAGCCTCTGGAAACCCTATACGAGCCTCTGGAAACCCTGTACGAGCCTCTGGAAACCCTGTACGAGCCTCTGGAAACCCTGTACGAGCCTCTGGAAACCCTGTACGAGCCTCTGGAAACCCTATACGAGCCTCTGGAAACCCTGTACGAGCCTCTGGAAACCCTGTACGAGCCTCTGGAAACCCTGTTCGAGCCTCTGGAAACCCTATACGAGCCTCTGGAAACCCTGTACGAGCCTCTGGAAACCCTATACGAGCCTCTGGAAACCCTGTACGAGCCTCTGGAAACCCTGTACGAGCCTCTGGAAACCCTGTACGAGCCTCTGGAAACCCTATACGAGCCTCTGGAAACCCTGTACGAGCCTCTGGAAACCCTGTACGTGTCTCTGGAAACCCTGTACGAGCCTCTGGAAACCCTGTACGAGCCTCTGGAAACCCTGTACGAGCCTCTGGAAACCCTATACGAGCCTCTGGAAACCCTGTACGAGCCTCTGGAAACCCTATACGAGCCTCTGGAAACCCTATACGAGTCTCTGGAAACCCTATACGAGCCTCTGGAAACCCTGTACGAGTCTCTGGAAACCCTATACGAGCCTCTGGAAACATCCAACCGCCACAACTCGCGAGTCCGCTTCATCTCTCGGGCTGGACCATAAGACGGCTGTGAAAAACTGTGACGCCGATGAGGGCGTCTCCTCCGCCGCCCACTTAGCGAGTAGTCTATGTTGTATTGGTGCTTGTCCTGCATGTGTGGGGGGATTACTGCTCCTGTGAGTGATCCTAGTAATCCTGGCAGTCTTTGTGGGGGATTACTGCTCCTGTGAGTGATCCTAGTAATCCTGGCAGTCTTTGTGGGGGATTACTGCTCCTGTGAGTGACCCTAGTAATCCTGGCAGTCTTTGTGGGGGATTACTGCTCCTGTGAGTGATCCTAGTAATCCTGGCAGTCTCTGTGGGGGATTACTGCTCCTGTGAGTGATCCTAGTAATCCTGGCAGTCTTTGTGGGGGATTACTGCTCCTGTGAGTGATCCTAGTAATCCTGGCAGTCTTTGTGTTGGATTACTGCTCCTGTGAGTGATCCTAGTAATCCTGGCAGTCTTTGTGGGGGATTACTGCTCCTGTGAGTGATCCTAGTAATCCTGGCAGTCTTTGTGGGGGATTACTGCTCCTGTGAGTGATCCTAGTAATCCTGGCAGTCTTTGTGGGGGATTACTGTTCCTGTGAGTGATCCTAGTAATCCTGGCAGTCTTTGTGGGGGATTACTGCTCCTGTGAGTGATCCTAGTAATCCTGGCAGTCTTTGTGGGGGATTACTGCTCCTGTGAGTGATCCTAGTAATCCTGGCAGTCTTTGTGGGGGATTACTGCTCCTGTGAGTGATCCTAGTAATCCTGGCAGTCTTTGTGGGGGATTACTGCTCCTGTGAGTGATCCTAGTAATCCTGGCAGTCTGTGTGGGGGATTACTGCTCCTGTGAGTGATCCTAGTAATCCTGGCAGTCTTTGTGGGGGATTACTGCTCATGTGAGTGATCCTAGTAATCCTGGCAGTCTTTGTGGGGGATTACTGCTCCTGTGAGTGATCCTAGTAATCCTGGCAGTCTTTGTGGGGATTACTGCTCCTGTGAGTGATCCTAGTAATCCTGGCAGTCTTCGTGGGGGATTACTGCTCCTGTGAGTGATCCTAGTAATCCTGGCAGTCTTTGTGGGGGATTACTGCTCATGTGAGTGATCCTAGTAATCCTGGCAGTCTTTGTGGGGGATTACAGCTCTTGTGAACGATCCGAGTAATCCTGGCAGTCTTTGTGGGGATTACTGCTCCTGTGAACGATCCTAGAATCCCTGGCAGTCTTTGTAGAGGATTACTGCTCCTGTGGACGATCCGAGTAATTCTGGCAGTCTTTGTAGGGGATTACAGCTCTTGTGAACGATCCTTGCATCCCTGGCAGCCTTTGTGGGGGATTACAGCTCTTGTGAACGATCCGAATAATCCTGGCAGTCTTTGTGAGGGATTACTGCTCCTGTGAACGATCCTAGTAATCCTGACAGTCTTTGTTGGGGATTACTGCTCCTGTGAACGATCCGAGTAATCCTGGCAGTCTTTGTGGGGGATTACAGCTCCTGTGAGTGATCCTAGTAATCCTGGCAGTCTGTGTGGGGGATTACTGCTCCTGTGAGTGATCCTGGTAATCCTGACAGTCTTTGTGGGGGATTACTGTTCCTGTGAGTGATCCTACTAATCCTGGCAGTCTTTGTGGGGGATTACAGCTCCTGTGAGTGATCCTAGTAATCCTGGCAGTCTTTGTGGGGGATTACTGCTCCTGTGAGTGATCCTAGTAATCCTGGCAGTCTTTGTGGGGGATTACAGCTCCTGTGAGTGATCCTAGTAATCCTGGCAGTCTTTGTGGGGGATTACTGCTCCTGAGAACGATCCTAGCATCCCTGGCAGTCTTTGTGGGGGATTACTGCTCCTGTGAACAATCCTAGTAATCCTGACAGTCTTTGTGGGGGAGATTAATGCTCCTGTGAAAGATCCGAGTAATACTGGCAGTCTTTGTGGGGGATTACTGCTCCTGTGAACGATCCTAGCATCCCTGGCAGACTTTGTGGGGGATTACTGCTCCTGTGAACAATCCTAGTAATCCTGGCAGTCTTTGTGGGGGATTACTGCTCCTGCGAACAATCCTAGCATCCCTGGCAGACTTTGTGGGGGATTACTGCTCCTGTGAACAATCCTAGTAATCCTGACAGTCTTTGTGGGGGAGATTAATGCTCCTGTGAAAGATCCGAGTAATACTGGCAGTCTTTGTGGGGGATTACTGCTCCTGTGAACGATCCTAGTATCCCTGGTAGCCTTTGTGGGGAGATTACTGTTCCTGTGAACGATCCTAGCATCCCTGGCAGTCTTTGTGGGGATCCCATTTTGACTGTAAAAAGATCTTGCTGTCAGTTTCTGCATGTACACAAAGACCGCAGATCAACGTGAACGAGTTTCACGTTGAGAAACTCTCTGACAATTACAGCTGACTCAGTAATTTTGTCATGTAAATGTGGACGTTGTGGGCAGACATTAGATCAAGGAGACGCCAACGTCTCCCAGATGGTAGTAATTTCACCGTGATGGGAATACTGGAGCGTTTTGCCGCGCGCTGCTTCAGCCGGGGTAATCAATCTTGCTGTCGCTCTGCAGGGGACGGGGGTTCGAGGCGCCCAAGTGCTGATCTTTCTTGTGTGTGTGGGGGGGGGGGGAGTACTTGTGGAGGCTGTGTGGGGGGGGGGATGTTTGGGTGCATATATTGTGTGTTTATCCTTCCAGGATGGTTCCTGTTGGGATGGTCAGCCTCCCTGTGTTGGGATGGTCAGCATACCTGTGTTGGGATGGTCAGCATCCCTGTGTTGGGATGGTCAGCATACCTGTGTTGGGATGATCAGCATACCTGTGTTGGGATGGTCAGCATCCCTGTGTTGGGATGGTCAACATCTCTGTGTTGGGATGGTCAGCCTTCCTGTGTTGGGATGGTCAGCCTTCCTGTGTTGGGATGGTCAGCCTCCCTGTGTTGGGATGGTCAACATCCTGTGTTGGGATGGTCAACATCCCTGTGTTGGGATGGTCAGCCTCCCTGTGTTGGGATGGTCAGCATCCCTGTGTTGGGATGGTCAGCCTTCCTGTGTTGGGATGGTCAGCCTTCCTGTGTTGGGATGGTCAGCATCCCTGTGTTGGGATGGTCACCATACCTGTGTTGGGATGGTCAGCCTCCCTGTGTTGGGATGGTCAGCCTCCCTGTGTTGGGATGGTCAGCATCCCTGTGTTGGGATGGTCACCATACCTGTGTTGGGATGGTCAGCATCCCTGTGTTGGGATGGTCACCATACCTGTGTTGGGATGGTCAGCATCCCTGTGTTGGGATGGTCAGCCTCCCTGTGTTGGGATGGTCACCATACCTGTGTTGGGATGGTCACCATCCCTGTGTTGGGATGGTCACCATACCTGTGTTGGGATGGTCAGCATACCTGTGTTGGGATGGTCAGCATACCTGTGTTGGGATGGTCAGCATACCTGTGTTGGGATGGTCAGCATACCTGTGTTGGGATGGTCAGCATACCTGTGTTGGGGTGGTCAGCATACCTGTGTTGGGATGGTCAGCATCCCTGTGTTGGGATGGTCAGCATCCCTCTGTTGGAATGGTCAGCATCCCTCTGTTGGGATGGTCAGCATCCCTGTGTTGGGATGCGCTGTGTTAATATATATCAATATAAATTTACTAACATTTTGGTAATAATAATTAAAAAGTTATCAAAACGTTTTATCGCACAAAATAATAAGCACAGAGAAAGACATTATAATTACTTAAGCCCCCCTGGCTATAGGTCTGCATCATTATATATTAAGTTCATCATTTATGCTATCGTTAATATTGGCACAGATAAACGTTAATTAAATATGCACTATTACGAATGATAATTAACAATCTATTAAAGTCAATTATAATTCGGTGAATAATTGAAGTGTAAATATATTTCTTATCACAGGAGCACTGATTGTTCAGAGACATTATTAACGCGTGGATGATTATTTCACTCTTATCTTGTTGTAAATCTGTGACACTGAGAGTGGAAGTCAGCCCCCCCCCCACTGGTGGCATGCCACCAGCCCCCCCTCACTGGTGACATGCCACCAGCCCCCCCTCACTGGTGGCATGCCACCAGCCCCCCCCCCCTCACTGGTGACATGCCACCAGCCCCCCCCTCACTGGTGGCATGCCACCAGCCCCCCCCCTCACTGGTGACATGCCACCAGCCCCCCCCCACTGGTGACATGCCACCAGCCCCCCCTCACTGGTGACATGCCACCAGCCCACCCCCTCACTGGTGACATGCCACCAGCCTCCCCCCTCACTGGTGACATGCCACCAGCCCCCCCCCCTCACTGGTGACATGCCACCAGCCCCCCCTCACTGGTGGCATGCCACCAGCCTCCCCCCTCACTGGTGACATGCCACCAGCCCCCCCCTCACTGGTGACATGGCACCAGCCCCCCCTCACTGGTGACATGCCACCAGCCCCCCCCCCTCACTGGTGACATGCCACCAGCCCCCCCTCACTGGTGACATGCCACCAGCCCCCCCCTCACTGGTGGCATGCCACCAGCCTCCCCCCTCACTGGTGACATGCCACCAGCCTCCCCCCTCACTGGTGACATGCCACCAGCCCCCCCCCTCACTGGTGACATGGCACCAGCCCCCCCTCACTGGTGACATGCCACCAGCCCCCCCCCCTCACTGGTGACATGCCACCAGCCCCCCCCTCACTGGTGACATGCCACCAGCCCCCCCCTCACTGGTGACATGCCACCAGCCCCCCCCTCACTGGTGACATGCCACCAGCCCCCCCCCCACTGGTGACATGCCACCAGCCCCCCCTCACTGGTGACATGCCACCAGCCCCCCCTCACTGGTGACATGCCACCAGCCCTCCCTCACTGGTGACATGCCACCAGCCCCCCCCACCTCACTGGTGACATGCCACCAGCCCCCCCTCTCACTGGTGACATGCCACCAGCCCCCCCTCTCACTGGTGACATGCCACCAGCCCCCCCCTCACTGGTGACATGCCACCAGCCCCCCCTCACTGGTGACATGCCACCAGCCCCCCCCCCTCACTGGTGGCATGCCAACAGCCCCCCCCTCACTGGTGGCATGCCACCAGCCCCCCCCCTCACTGGTGACATGCCACCAGCCCCCCCCTCACTGGTGGCATGCCACCAGCCCCCCCCTCACTGGTGACATGCCACCAGCCCCCCCCCACTGGTGACATGCCACCAGCCCCCCCTCACTGGTGACATGCCACCAGCCCCCCCCCTCACTGGTGGCATGCCAACAGCCCCCCCCCTCACTGGTGGCATGCCACCAGCCCCCCCCTCACTGGTGACATCCCACCAGCCCCCCCCCTCACTGGTGACATGCCACCAGCCCCCCCCTCACTGGTGGCATGCCACCAGCCCCCCCTCACTGGTGACATGCTACCAGCCCCCCTCACTGGTGACATGCCACCAGCCCCCCCTCACTGGTGACATGCCACCAGCCCTCCCTCACTGGTGACATGCCACCAGCCCCCCCACCTCACTGGTGACATGCCACCAGCCCCCCCTCTCACTGGTGACATGCCACCAGCCCCCCCCCCCTCACTGGTGGCATGCCACCAGCCCCCCCTAACTGGTGACATGCTACCAGCCCCCCCTCACTGGTGACATGCCACCAGCCCCCCCCTCACTGGTGACATGCCACCAGCCCCCCCCCTCACTGGTGACATACCACCAGCCCCCCCCTCACTGGTGACATGCCACCAGCCCCCCCTCACTGGTGACATGCCACCAGCCCCCCCCCTCACTGGTGACATGCCACCAGCCCCCCCCTCACTGGTGACATGCCACCAGCCCCCCCCCCCTCACTGGTGACATGCCACCAGCCCCCCCCCACTGGTGACATGCCACCAGCCCCCCTCACTGGTGACATGCCACCAGCCCCCCCCCCACTGGTGACATGCCACCAGCCCCCCCCTCACTGGTGTCATGCCACCAGCCCCCCTCACTGGTGACATGCCACCAGCCCCCCCCCCTCACTGGTGACATGCCACCAGCCCCCCCCCCCACTGGTGACATGCCACCAGCCCCCCCCTCCACTGGTGACATGCCACCAGCCCCCCCTCACTGGTGACATGCCACCAGCCCCCCCTCACTGGTGACATGCCACCAGCCCCCCCCCCACTGGTGACATGCCACCAGCCCCCCCTCACTGGTGACATGCCACCAGCCCCCCCCCACTGGTGACATGCCACCAGCCCCCCCCCCCTCACTGGTGACATGCCACCAGCCCCCCCTCACTGTTGACATGCTACCAGCCCCCCCTCACTGGTGACATGCCACCAGCCCCCCCTCACTGGTGACATGCCACCAGCCCCCCCCCCCCACTGGTTACATGCCACCAGCCCCCCCTCACTGGTGACATGCCACCAGCCCCCCCCCCCACTGGTGACATGCCACCAGCCCCCCCCTCACTGGTGACATGCCACCAGCCCCCCCCACTGGTGACATGCCACCAGCCCCCCCCCCTCACTGGTGACATGCCACCAGCCCCCCCCTCACTGGTGACATGCCACCAGCCCCCTCCCCCCACTGGTGACATGCCACCAGCCCCCCCCTCACTGGTGACATGCCACCAGCCTCCCCTCACTGGTGACATGCTACCAGCCCCCCCCCCCCACTGGTGACATGCCACCAGCCCCCCCCCTCACTGGTGACATGCCACCAGCCCCCCTCACTGGTGACATGCCACCTGCCCCCCCTCACTGGTGACATGCCACCAGCCCCCCTCACTGGTGACATGCCAACAGCCCCCCCCTCACTGGTGACATGCCAACAGCCCGCCCCTCACTGGTGACATGCCACCAGCCGCCCCTCACTGGTGACATGCCACCAGCCCCCCTCACTGGTGACATGCCACCAGCCCCCCCTCACTGGTGACATGCCACCAGCCCCCCCTCACTGGTGACATGCCACCAGCCCCCCCTCACTGGTGACATGCCACCAGCCCCCCCTCACTGGTGACATGCCACCAGCCCCCCCCTCACTGGTGACATGCCACCAGCCCCCCCACTGGTGACATGCCACCAGCCCCCCCTCACTGGTGACATGCCACCAGCCCCCCCTCACTGGTGACATGCCACCAGCCCCCCCTCACTGGTGACATGCCACCAGCCCCCCCTCACTGGTGACATGCCACCAGCCCCCCCCCACTGGTGACATGCCACCAGCCCCCCCCTCACTGGTGACATGCCACCAGCCCCCCCCCTCACTGGTGACATGCCACCAGCCCCCCCCCACTGGTGACATGCCACAAGCCCCCCCCTCACTGGTGACATGCCACAAGCCCCCCCTCACTGGTGACATGCCACAAGCCCCCCCCCACATGCCACCAGCCCCCCCTCACTGGTGACATGCCACCAGCCCCCCCTCACTGGTGACATGCCACCAGCCCCCCCTCACTGGTGACATGCCACCAGCCCCCCCTCACTGGTGACATGCCACCAGCCCCCCTCACTGGTGACATGCCACCAGCCCCCCCTCACTGGTGACATGCCACCAGCCCCCCCTCACTGGTGACATGCCACCAGCCCCCCCTCACTGGTGACATGCCACCAGCCCCCCCCCCCCTCACTGGTGACATGCCACCAGCCCCCCCTCACTGGTGACATGCCACCAGCCCCCCCTCACTGGTGACATGCCACCAGCCCCCCCTCACTGGTGACATGCCACCAGCCCCCCCCTCACATGGTGACATGCCACCAGCCCCCCCTCACTGGTGACATGCCACCAGCCCCCCCCCACTGGTGACATGCCACCAGCCCCCTCCCCTCACTGGTGACATGCCACCAGCCCCCCCTCACTGGTGACATGCCACCAGCCCCCCCCGCACTGGTGACATGCCACCAGCCCCCCCCTCACTGGTGACATGCCACCAGCCCCACCCCTCACTGGTGACATGCCACCAGCCCCCCCCCCACTGGTGACATGCCACCAGCCCCCCCTCACTGGTGACATGCCACCAGCCCCCCCCTCACTGGTGACATGCCACCAGCCCCCCCCCCCCCTCACTGGTGACATGCCACCAGCCCCCCCTCACTGGTGACATGCCACCAGCCCCCCCTCACTGGTGACATGCCACCAGCCCCCCCCCCACTGGTGACATGCCACCAGCTCCCCCTCACTGGTGACATGCCACCAGCCCCCCCTCACTGGTGACATGCCACCAGCCCCCCCCCCCACTGGTGACATGCCACCAGCCCCCCCCCTCACTGGTGACATGCCACCAGCCCCCCCTCACTGGTGACATGCCACCAGCCCCCCCCTCACTGGTGACATGCCACCAGCCCCCCCCTCACTGGTGACATGCCACCAGCCCCCCCCTCACTGGTGACATGCCACCAGCCCCCCCCCCCTCACTGGTGACATGCCACCAGCCCCCCCCCCCTCACTGGTGACATGCCACCAGCCCCCCCTCACTGGTGACATGCCACCAGCCCCCCCCTCACTGGTGACATGCCACCAGCCCCCCCTCACTGGTGACATGCCACCAGCCCCCCCCCCTCACTGGTGACATGCCACCAGCCCCCCCTCACTGGTGACATGCCACCAGCCCCCCCCCCCTCACTGGTGACATGCCACCAGCCCTGTCGTGACGCTGAACCCCGGTTCATTCCGAACACAGCGAATACACAAGACATAACACCTTGCCTCAGCAACCGTTCCCACCACCGTGTACTCCTACACACACCAGACCCTTGAGGCGTACCACTAGGTTTGTACTGGAACACAATGAATGAACATATGGAATGTATTTAAAGGCCGTCGTGTTTTGTCATTTAATTACAAAGAATAGACTCTGACAAATAATACTATATTAATTAACATACTCTATTAGGTCAATACACTTCCAATACCCATAGACCACTTGACCTCCGCGATCACCACACACACTCGTAACTTCCGCCTAAGTCCCTAATACGGAATGATTACTACAACGCTCCACACCCGGTTAGTCTTACATTCAATACTCACATACTGCAGACTTAACTTGGTCACTAAGATCACAACAGGCTCTCGCATAGCTGTCTGCTACACTTCGCTGCTGCCACAAACGGAGACCTCCGAGGACTTGCTAGTTCCACTTCCACAATCAGACTGCCTCCAGTCAGCCATGGCCTCAAACATTTCACCACGCCTCTCAAGGAAGGTATAATCCGATTAACCTTATCCCTAGAGCGGTAATCTTGTTCCTAGAAGCCTGACGAAGAATAATTCCTCTTTCCAAGAATTATTAATTTGGCTAAACAGCTTCGGTCTTAATCCATTGACCTTTCTTAGATATGCGATCCATAGTCTGTCTACTTACATGTACTTTCAATCATCATTCGTTAAGTGTTGTAGTAATGATCCTCTAGCTAATAATTCCTACTAACTTGTGGATTACAACACCACTCCCCTCCTTAAACACGCATATGTCCCCATATGCATCATTGCAATGGTTCCATTAGTGCAAGGACCTGGAGGATGCACCCACCATATGTGTACAACTAAAAAATCATCCAATAAGTTCATCATACACACAATGAAATAAATTAAAATTTTCCCCGACATGACTCAACACTTCTCCAACATATACATTATATTCACATCATAGCACAGGTAAAATAGTCTGTAATAATTTTTCCCATCTCCAACAATGCACATATACCTAAACTGCTGACATATAATTACATACAAACATAACCATAAAATTACATGGACCAGAATGCTGGCACTTAAACAGAAATGACACTAGTCATTAATATATACACAACACATATATATCTAAGGTTCTTCATCCTTAGTAATAAGTTAATTACAATTTAACATCTTGCCCTGTACTGTTGACATAAGGGCTTACAATGATCACACAATGTTTCACTGGCCTCCTCCACAATTGGCAGCATCACTTCTCTTGTCTTCGTGTCCCATGGTTGCTAGGTCATAGATCCTCCATGACCCAGACAAAACCCAGGCTGTCCAGCCTGGTGAATGTTGTCAATGTCCCATCGTTGCTCTGAGGTAACGTGATCCTGGCCTCCAGAGCAACGGAGATTCCTACCCCAGGGTCATGTTCCCTTGGGTCTGTGCTGACGTCTCGTTCCAGGGCACCAATCCCAGAACGCTGTAGATCCCTCACAGCTCTCTGGTCTAGGCCCATCCGCCCAGAGTGTGTCCACCTGTATTCACACCTTCCCGAGCGCTGTACCTGCAAAATATTCCCTCGGAGCCCCCTGGCTCGATCCCATTATTACATAACCCCCTCGGCTCCTTACTCTCTCCCCGTATATAGCCTGAGCGCAGCTGCAAAACCATTGCAGCTGGCCCTTATCCCTGCTTTGATGTCAGGGGGCGAATTTCGCCTATAACGTCACGTTGGCTTCACTTCCACCCCCCTTTTTTTTCTAGAATAACTGAGTGTAGCCTCATAGCTTCCCTTCTACTCTACCTGAAGCTCTGTGACATGATCCCGGGGGACCTTCTCAAGCCTAACACTCAGTAATGGTGCCGATGAGGTAATATACAGTATATACATACACATACATTATCACAATAAATACCTCATTAAAATAATTTCACAACTAATGTCACTAAAGCATCATACTGCCACTGGCTCGCCTCTAGCGAGATTCCTGTAACAACTTAATTAATGAGAGATTAGTATATCTACTTGGCTCGTCCACTGCAACCACCAACACCTGAAATTTGAAATTCTACCTTATAATCTTATCCATAAGACTTACCCACTCCGACTTAATTAATGAAAATTTTAATGAAAATAATAAATTTTTATTAGTCTTTTATGAGTCTTGCTAGAGATATCGACTTGACTCGCCTACTGCAGCCACCAACTCCTGCAATTATCCACATTTCATCTTATCCATAAGACTTACCCACTCCGACACACCATTACCACTGGTCATCCCAACCACTGATGACCTCAATATAACGCCACACACCCCTACAACCACTTCCTGCGTCCTAACGCACCGACCTTGCTACGCCAATACTCACCTTACCGACCACTACCTGGCGCCCCTGCGCCACCATATACTCCACAACACCACACTCCATACCAGGCATCCAAACGCCACTACACTACAACACCCAATGGCGTCCCCAACGCCCTCAACACAACACACGGCGTCCCCAACGCCCTCAACACAACACCCGGCGTCCCCAACGCCCTCAACACAACACCCGGCGTCCCCAACGCCCTCAACACAACACCCGGCGTCCCCCAACGCCCTCAACACAACACACGGCGTCCCCAACGCCCTCAACACAACACCCGGCGTCCCCAACGCCCTCAACACAACACCCGGCGTCCCCAACGCCCTCAACACAACACACGGCGTCCCCAACGCCCTCAACACAACACACGGCGTCCCCAACGCCCTCAACACAACACACGGCGTCCCCAACGCCCTCAACACAACACACGGCGTCCCCAACGCCCTCAACACAACACACGGCGTCCCCAACGCCCTCAACACAACACACGGCGTCCCCAACGCCCTCAACACAACACACGGCGTCCCCAACGCCCTCAACACAACACACGGCGTCCCCAACGCCCTCAACACAACACACGGCGTCCCCAACGCCCTCAACACAACACCCGGCGTCCCCAACGCCCTCAACACAACACACGGCGTCCCCAACGCCCTCAACACAAACACACGGCGTCCCTAACGCCCTCAACACAACACCCGGCGTCCCCAACGCCCTCAACACAACACACGGCGTCCCCAACGCCCTCAACACAACACCCGGCGTCCCCAACACCCTCAACACAACACACGGCGTCCCCAACGCCCTCAACACAACACCCGGCGTCCCCAACACCCTCAACACAACACCCGGCGTCCCCAACGCCCTCAACACAACACACACGGCGTCCCCCACCACCATTACCACCACAGGCATATGCCTTGCGCCAGAGCGCATCAAAACACCACGAGACGTCACCACCAATAACACCACCAATAAGTAACCAGACGCCACACACACTCCCTTTTCTCTCGTAATCCGTTAATTACCTGACCAACACTCGTCAGGCATAATTTCTTGTGTAGTGGCCACCCGCCACACACTACAACCTGCGTTAACATACTTCAACGCTAATGTCTACAATACACCCGGTGTTACAACAACCGGTTATGCTACACATGCTACACCTTGGCGCTACAATGCCAACAATGTCATGCACTATACTACATCCATGATATCCACAGTGAAAACATGCACATTTCACTACAGTAAATACTATGCATTACGCTGGCGTCTAATAAGCCACTACACATGCATTACACTACACACACATGCATTACACTACACACCCCGGCGTACAAACGCCAATACACAACCATGCACTACACCCGGCGCCACACACCCCCACCAACGGGACATGCTCCCCGTGTCCCACGCTAACACTCTCCATACTGCTACCTGCACCCACAAAAAAATCTCCCTGGCCCTCTCCAGGGTTACAGCAGACGGCGAACCCCAGACGTCAAATTACGCGTCGCTCGCTATGCCAAGGCGTCCATAATTCACTGCGCCTATTTTCTGTATCTACACCTGACAACGCCGGAACTCGCACAGTACTTTAGGTAATATTTCATTATCCTTAAAATATTCGATTTACACGTTACATGAAATTTAATTAACTTTAAATTACGTAGTTTACACGATTAATTTCACCTTAGCAACGGTTTCTCACTATTTCCGCCTTACCAACGATATAAAACAAGCTCCAAGGTGCGGCTCGCTTGGCCCACCCATCGCTTGGCCCGCACATGGCCGCACATGGCCCACGCTGGCCCACATTCACCCGCGCTAGTTTACCTCGCCACGCTGTATAATCCGCACTGCGAACACTGTATAATCCACACTACGAACACTGTATAATCCGCACTACGAACACTGCACTTGTTTTGGATCCCGATGCTTCAGTGGTCCAGACTTGCCTCTTAGCCGTCTCTCGTTGCGGGAATCTGGAAAGAAAGAAATAAACCCCACATGTGCCCCACAATGGCCTAGTCCCTTTAATTAACTAACTCCTCTGCCCTGGTCTCACCTGACCCTTCTTTCCTCCGTCTAGTAACCACCATTCTCACCACAACCCGACGTCTACCATTTCCCGAACATTCCCTCACCAACTAAACCAGAACCACACTTCCTTCATCTCGCACAGTGTTCCAAAACCTGTTTGCGCTGCCACCAAATATGTCGTCTACCAATTCCCTAACATTCCCTCACCAACCAAACCAGGAACACAATGAAGGGACATATCGAAGGTATTTAAAGGCCGTCGTGTTTTGTCATTTAATTACAAGAATAGACTCTGACAAATAATACTATATTAATTAACATACTCTATTAGGTCAATACACTTCAAATACCCATAGACCACTTGACCTCCGCGATCACCACCCACACTCGTAACTTCCGCCTAAGTCCCTAATACGGAATGATTACTACAACGCTCCACACCCGGTTAGTCTTACATTCAATACTCACATACTGCAGACTTAACTTGGTCACTAAGATCACATCAGGTTCTCGCATAGCTGTCTGCTACACTTCGCTGCTGCCACAAACGGGGATCCAAAGGACTTGCTAGTTCCACCTCCACAATCAGACTGCCTCCAGTCAGCCATGGCCTCAAACATTTCACCACGCCTCTCAAGGAAGGTATAATCCGATTAACCTTATCCCTAGAGCGGTAATCTTGTTCCTAGAAGCCTGACGAAGAATAATTCCTCTTTCCAGGAATTATTAATTTGGCTAAACAGCTTCGGTCTTAATCCATTGACCTTTCTTAGATATGTGATCCATAGTCTGTCTACTTACATGTACTTTCAATCATCATTCGTTAAGTGTTGTAGTAATGATCCTCTAGCTAATAATTCCTACTAACTTGTGGATTACAACAGCCCCCCCCCTCACTGGTGACATGCCACCAGCCCCCCCTCACTGGTGACATGCCACACGCCCCCCCCCCCTCACTGGTGACATGCCACCAGCCCCCCTCACTGGTGACATCTGAAGATTTTACGCCCCGGCCTAAGAAAGCTGCACATGTCTCCCCGACCATACTCAGTATAGCTGTGTCAGTCCAACACTGTACCACAACAACGCACACACCCGGGCCACGCCAGCAAGCCTCAGTAACTTCACAAGGTATTCATCGCCACTGCGACCCGTTGGGGCGGGGGATGGGGGGTTCTAAAAACGACAATGCGCCACAAACGCCTTAAAGTCAGGACTCGCCCCTTGGACGGCCAGGGTTTCACCAAAAACGACGTCTTGAAGATCCTAAAAGAAGGCGCCGGCATTACACCCATCGACCTTGGTCAGGAAGTGGAGAATATTGTGCTCTATTTCTCGTGTGTGGAGGATCTCAAAACACTCAAACATTCGATCGCACTTCGCCAAGTGCACCACCTCTGTCTTCTCTTCCCACGTCAGTACACCACCGACCGAACAGTCTTTGTCAGCGGGACCAGCTGCTGGATCGCGGACTGAGAACAAATGAAGATCATTACCAACATCGAGGAAGAAAAACCCGAACCTGCGGGTATTCAATATTATATTCTGCAGCACCGATACCGACGACGACAAGCGCCCCACCATGAAGATGTCCTTCACCACCTTAGCCACGGCTAACCAGGCTGCCACACATGTCTCCACTGCCTCGGCATCAAGATTCCACCCTTCCTAGTGAAGAAGAAACGATTCCACGAGCTCCAACAGTGCTTTCGGTGCTACATTGCTCCCATCCCATTAACAAGTGTCAGTACCCCGTCCAGAAGTGCATCCTTAGCGTCCATGACCATCATTACTCCATCTGCAAGTCAAAGACCCATTGCTGACTGCTCTGCCGCTACGATCACCCTAAATCTCCCACTGCTGCCCTCTCAGACAGGAAATCATTAGGATCCAGACTGAATCAATAAAGTCAAACCTTCTACTTCTGCCGCCGGAGCTACTGGCACCAAACCCAGCACCTGAGGTCCCACCAACCTACCAGAAGACTTCCCAGTCCTACCATACAGTGGCTCCTCCCAATTAACAGCCCACCTGGCCTCCACACTGGGGGACCTAAGGACCAGCCAGCCCCTCACATTCCCTTGCATCATCATCAAGACCAGCACGTTGGTCGTATTCGACTAGCGGAGAGCTTGCTGGACCAGACCAAGTCAAGGTACCATGCTGTCCCTAGCCAACGGCGTGGACCCCATCATCACCATAGACGCAAGTCTCACTGCCTCCACTACCACTCCGGAGACTACCACCAGGACGACACGAGGTCGACCTCAACACAGACTCCAGAACCACCCAAGACCCCGGCGGCACAGAGGTATTTCCCTCGCCAGTTCCCACCACTTCTACCATCACCATTTCAGCAGACATGATGGTCTACAAATACTACAGCATCACCAACGCTCCTGAAATAGCTTCTTCCACTAATTGACGACGCCTGAGCCTACCTCAGGCTGCGAGACCAAAGACAAAACCACCAACTACGGACTCTTCAGACGAGGAAATCTCAGTAGGAGCTCCACCGCCCGCACCACAAGTACCACACCTACTCGGTACAAGAGCTCTTCATGGAGGCCGCCTCACCAAGCTCCAACGACAGCACGGCCGTGTCAACTCGCAGCAAGTCTCAGCCAAAGAAAAAACGGAAGACCTGAAGGTCTACACTAACCCACCTAGAAAGCCACCCTGAAACCCACCTAACCCCACCTGTACCATGACTGGTACAACCAGCCCTCCCAGGCTGAAATCCACCATGAAGATCCCTCTCCACCCCCCAGATCTCTATAGTATCAGTTATCGGTACTGGTAATGGCTCGGATAGTGCCTCAACTTACGGGTTATTCATGCCCGTGCCACCTTTAGGATGGCTTAATCTTTATCAGTCAATCAATCTGTCCGACCATAGCGTCTTAGTGTGTATTGTAGTGCATTGTATTGTAGTGTATTGTATTGTAGTGTATTGTATTGTAGTGCATTGTAGTGTGTATCATGAGGTTACGAGCTGGGAAAGCTGCGAGGCCGCTCTCCACCCCAGAGTATTGTTGTTATGGAAAACCTCGTAGCGCTCCCGAGCTCGTAAGCGCTTTAGTAAGTGCAAACTAAACTATCGTGAATAAGAAAAGATAAACAGGTTTCGTAAATGGAAAATTACGTGCTTGATGAGCCCTGGTCCTCGTGAGCCAAAGAAATGTAAGGAAAACACTTATTTTTCTTTACTAAAATGGGTAGCAACATGGAACAAGGCTCGTTCCTGAAGTAAGGGGAGTGAGCAAGGAAGAAAGGTTCCTGAAGTAAGGGGAGTGAGCAAGGAAGAAAGGTTCCTGAAGTAAGGGGAGTGAGCAAGGAAGAAAGGTTCCTGAAGTAAGGGGAGTGAGCAAGGAAGAAAGGTTCCTGAAGTAAGGGGAGTGAGCAAGGAAGAAAGGTTCCTGAAGTAAGGGGAGTGAGCAAGGAAGAAAGGTTCCTGAAGTAAGGGGAGTGAGCAAGGAAGAAAGGTTCCTGAAGTAAGGGGAGTGAGCAAGGAAGAAAGGTTCCTGAAGTAAGGGGAGTGAGCAAGGAAGAAAGGTTCCTGAAGTAAGGGGAGTGAGCAAGGAAGAAAGGTTCCTGAAGTAAGGGGAGTGAGCAAGGAAGAAAGGTTCCTGAAGTAGGGGAGTGAGCAAGGAAGAAAGGTTCCTGAAGTAAGGGGAGTGAGCAAGGAAGAAAGGTTCCTGAAGTAAGGGGAGTGAGCAAGGAAGAAAGGTTCCTGAAGTAAGGGGAGTGAGCAAGGAAGAAAGGTTCCTGAAGTAAGGGGAGTGAGCAAGGAAGAAAGGTTCCTGAAGTAAGGGGAGTGAGCAAGGAAGAAAGGTTCCTGAAGTAAGGGGAGTGAGCAAGGAAGAAAGGTTCCTGAAGTAAGGGGAGTGAGCAAGGAAGAAAGGTTCCTGAAGTAAGGGGAGTGAGCAAGGAAGAAAGGTTCCTGAAGTAAGGGGAGTGAGCAAGGAAGAAAAGGTTTCCTGAAGTAAGGGGAGTGAGCAAGGAAGAAAGGTGCCTGAAGTAAGGGGGAGTGAGCAGGAAAGAAAGGGTTCCTGAAGTAAGGGGGAGTGAGCAAGGAAGAAGGTTCCTGAAGTAAGGGGAGTGAGCAAGGAAGAAAGGTTCCTGAAGTAAGGGGAGTGAGCAAGGAAGAAACGTTCCTGAAGTAAGGGGAGTGAGCAGGAAGAAAGGTTCCTGAAGTAAGGGGAGTGAGCAAGGAAGAAAGGTTCCTGAAGTAAGGGGAGTGAGCAAGGAAGAAAGGGTTCCTGAAGGTAAGGGAGTGAGCAAGGAAGAAAGGGTTCTGAAGGTAAGGGGAGTGAGCAAGGAAGAAAGGTTCCTGAAGTAAGGGGAGTGAGCAAGGAAGAAGGTTCCTGAAGTAAGGGGAGTGAGCAAGGAAGAAAGTTCTGAAGTAAGGGGAGTGAGCAAGGAAGAAAGGTTCCTGAAGTAAGGGGAGTGGAGCAAGGAAGAAAGGTTCCTGAAGTAAGGGGAGTGAGCAAGGAAGAAAGGTTCCTGAAGTAAGGGGAGTGAGCAAGGAAGAAAGGTTCCTGAAGTAAGGGGAGTGAGCAAGGAAGAAAGGTTCCTGAAGTAAGGGGAGTGAGCAAGGAAGAAAGGTTCCTGAAGTAAGGGGAGTGAGCAAGGAAGAAAGGTTCCTGAAGTAAGGGGAGTGAGCAAGGAAGAAAGGTTCCTGAAGTAAGGGGAGTGAGCAAGGAAGAAAGGTTCCTGAAGTAAGGGGAGTGAGCAAGGAAGAAAGGTTTCCTGAAGTAAGGGGAGTGAGCAAGGAAGAAAGGTTCCTGAAGTAAGGGGAGGTGAGCAAGGAAGAAAGGTTCCTGAAGTAAGGGGAGTGAGGCAAGGAAGAAAGGTTCCTGAAGTAAGGGGAGTGAGCAAGGAAGAAAGGTTCCTGAAGTAAGGGGAGTGAGCAAGGAAGAAAGGTTCCTGAAGTAAGGGAGTGAGCAAGGAAGAAAGGTTCCTGAAGTAAGGGGAGTGAGCAAGGAAGAAAGGTTCCTGAAGTAAGGGGAGTGAGCAAGGAAGAAGGTTCCTGAAGTAAGGGGAGTGAGCAAGGAAGAAGGTTCCTGAAGTAAGGGGAGTGAGCAAGGAAGAAAGGTTCCTGAAGTAAGGGGAGTGAGCAAGGAAGAAAGGTTCCTGAAGTAAGGGGGAGTGAGCAAGGAAGAAAGGTTCCTGAAGTAAGGGGAGTGAGCAAGGAAGAAAGGTTCCTGAAGTAAGGGGGAGTGAGCAAGGAAGAAAGGTTCCTGAAGTAAGGGAGTGAGCAAGGAAGAAAGGTTCCTGAAGTAAGGGGAGTGAGCAAGGAAGAAAGGTTCCTGAAGTAAGGGGAGTGAGCAAGGAAGAAAAGGTTCCTGAAGTAAGGGGAGTGAGCAAGGAAGAAAGGTTCCTGAAGTAAGGGAGTGAGCAAGGAAGAAAGGTTCCTGAAGTAAGGGGAGTGAGCAAGGAAGAAAGGTTCCTGAAGTAAGGGGAGTGAGGCAAGGAAGAAAGGTTCCTGAAGTAAGGGGAGTGAGCAAGGAAGAAAGGTTCCTGAAGTAAGGGGAGTGAGCAAGGAAGAAAGGTTCCTGGAAGTAAGGGGAGTGAGCAAGGAAGAAAGGTTCCTGAAGTAAGGGGAGTGAGCAAGGAAGAAAGGTTCCTGAAGTAAGGGGAGTGAGCAAGGAAGAAAGGTTCCTGAAGTAAGGGGGGACATCAGTGAGCAAGGAAGAAAGGTTCCTGAAGTAAGGGGAGTGAGCAAGGAAAGAAAGACTGACGGAACTTGACTTCACTAAACTGGAGGAAAGAAGGAATACAGTAGACATAACAACGACGTGGAAGATATTAACTTGGATTAGCAAATTAGATACAGAAGCTGGAAACTTAGATGAGTCACAGACATCTCAGAAAGAACTTGTTCAGGCTTAGAGCCGTAAATAAGTGGACCGGACCAGATGAGCAAGTGTCGAAGCCAGTGTGATACACAACTTTAAATGTAAATATGATAAGAATAACGAGTGGAAAAGTGTTACTGTATTGAACTAATAATGGTCGATAGGCGGTGGCTTAGGAGCAGATACTCAACCCATCAAGCTCAACTAGGTGAGTACACACACACACACACTAACACACACACACACACACACACACACACACACACACACACACACACAACACACACACACACACACACACACACACACACACACACACACACACACACACTTGTTCTTGCGGAAATTCATCAGACTTTTTACAAGTGGAGCCTTTAAGGCCGGTCTCTGTGAGCCTTTAAGGCCGGTCTCTGTGAGCCTTTAAGGCCGGTCTCTGTGGGATTTACGGGATTGGAGCCCCACTGAATTGTCATGTAAACGAGTTGGTCTGTTTCTGCTGACTCTCTGCTCCTGCCGAGGACGCTCTGCTCCTGCTGAGGACACTCTGCTCCTGCTGAGGACGCTCTGCTCCTGCTGAGGACGCTCTGCTCCTGCTGAGGACGCTCTGCTCCTGCCGAGGACGCTCTGCTCCTGCTGAGGACACTCTGCTCCTGCTGAGGACGCTCTGCTCCTGCTGAGGACGCTCTGCTCCTGCTGAGGACGCTCTGCTCCTGCCGAGGACGCTCTGCTCCTGCTGAGGACGCTCTGCTCCTGCTGAGGACGCTCTGCTCCTGCTGAGGACGCTCTGCTCCTGCTGAGGACGCTCTGCTCCTGCTGAGGACGCTCTGCTCCTGCTGAGGACGCTCTGCTCCTGCTGAGGACGCTCTGCTCCTGCTGAGGACGCTCTGCTCCTGCTGAGGACGCTCTGCTCCTGCTGAGGACGCTCTGCTCCTGCTGAGGACGCTCTGCTCCTGCTGAGGACGCTCTGCTCCTGCTGAGGACGCTCTGCTCATGCTGAGGACGCTCTGCTCCTGCTGAGGACGCTCTGCTCCTGCTGAGGACGCTCTGCTCCTGCTGAGGACGCTCTGCTCCTGCTGAGGACGCTCTGCTCATGCTGAGGACGCTCTGCTCCTGCTGAGGACGCTCTGCTCCTGCTGAGGACGCTCTGCTCCTGCTGAGGACGCTCTGCTCCTGCTGAGGACGCTCTGCTCCTGCTGAGGACGCTCTGCTCATGCTGAGGACGCTCTGCTCCTGCTTCACTCTTTAGGCTTCACTGCCTGCTGCTGCTGCTGCTGGACTGTCAGTCCACCACCACCACCACCAACCAACCAACCAACCAACCAACCACAGTGGTTGGTTGGTTGCTACGAGGAGAGATTGGGAATTCAACCTCACTTCGCTAGAAGACAGGGAAGTTAGTGGGGACATGATCACCACATTCAAGATTCTCACGGGAATTGATTGGGTAGATAAAGACAGGCTATTTACCACAATGGGCACACGCACTAGGGGACACAGGTGAAAACTGAGTGCCCAAATGAGCCACAGAGATATTAGAAAGAACTTTTTTAGTGTCAGAGTGGTTGACAAATGGAATGCATTAGGCAGTGATGTGGTGGAGGCTGACTCCATATACAGTTTCAAGTGTAGATATGATAGAGCCCAGTAGCTCAGTCTGTACACCAGTTGACTGACGGTAGAGAGGCGGGACCAAAGAGCCAGAGCTCAACCCCCGCAAGCACAACTAGGTGAGTACAGTCCACCACCACCACAACATTTTCAGGGAATATTTTTTGTTCATGTCGCGATTTTTATGGTAAATTTTGGTGGTGCTTTATTGAAGGTCTCGAGGGTGGCTAGTGTAAGTTGTCTCTTCTGGGCTCCCTTATTGAAGGTCTCGAGGGTGGCTAGTGTAAGTTGTCTCTTCTGGGCTCCCTTATTGAAGGTCTCGAGGGTGGCTAGTGTAAGTTGTCTCTCCTGGGCTCCCTTATTGAAGGTCTCGAGGGTGGCTAGTGTAAGTTGTCTCTCCTGGGCTCCCTTATTGAAGGTCTCGAGGGTGGCTAGTGTAAGTTGTCTCTTCGGGGCTCCCTTATTGAAGGTCTCGAGGGTGGCTAGTGTAAGTTGTCTCTTCTGGGCTCCCTTATTGAAGGTCTCGAGGGTGGCTAGTGTAAGTTGTCTCTCCTGGGCTCCCTGGTGGTGCTTTATTGAAGGTCTCGAGGGTGGCTAGTGTAAGTTGGCTCTCCTGGGCTCCCTGGTGTGCTGCTGTTGGCTCTCCTGGGCTCCCTGGTGTGCTGCTGTTGGCTCTCCTGGGCTCCCTGGTGTGCTGCTGTTGGCTCTCCTGGGCTCCCTGGTGTGCTGCTGTTGGCTCTCCTGAGCTCCCTGGTGTGCTGCTGTTGGCTCTCCTGGCTCCCTGGTGTGCTGCTGTTGGCTCTCCTGGGCTCCCTGGTGTGCTGCTGTTGGCTCTCCTGAGCTCCCTGGTGTGCTGCTGTTGGCTCTCCTGGGCTCCCTGGTGTGCTGCTGTTGGCTCTCCTGGGCTCCCTGGTGTGCTGCTGCCTGCTGCTGCTGCTGGTGCTGCTGCTGCCTGCTGCTGCTGCTGGTGCTGCTGCTGCTGCCTGCTGCTGCTGCTGGTGCTGCCTGCTGCTGCTGCCTGCTGCTGCTGGTGCTGCTGCGCTGCTGCTGCTGGTGCTGCTGCTGGTGCTGCTGCCTGCTGCTGCTGCTGGTGCTGCCTGCTGCTGCTGGTGCTGCTGGTGCTGCTGCCTGCTGCTGCTGCTGGTGCTGCCTGCTGCTGCTGCTGGTGCTGCTGGTGCTGCTGCTGGTGCTGCCTGCTGCTGCTGCTGGTGCTGCTGCTGGTGCTGCCTGCTGCTGCTGCTGGTGCTGCCTGCTGCTGCTGCTGGTGCTGCTGCTGGTGCTGCCTGCTGCTGCTGCTGGTGCTGCTGCTGCTGCTGCCTGCTGCTGCTGCTGGTGCTGCCTGCTGCTGCTGCTGGTGCTGCCTGCTGCTGCTGCTGGTGCTGCTGCTGGTGCTGCCTGCTGCTGCTGCTGGTGCTGCTGGTGCTGCCTGCTGCTGCCTGCTGCTGCTGCTGGTGCTGCTGCCTGCTGCTGCTGCTGCTGGTGCTGCCTGCTGCTGCTGCTGGTGCTGCCTGCTGCTGCTGCCTGCTGCTGCTGCTGGTGCTGCTGGTGCTGGTGCTGCTGTCTGCTGCTGCCTGCTGGTGCTGCTGCTGCTGCTGCTGGTGCTGCTGGTGCTGCCTGCTGCTGCTGCTGGTGCTGCTGGTGCTGCTGCCTGCTGCTGGTGCTGCCTGCTGCTGCTGCTGGTGCTGCTGGTGCTGCTGCCTGCTGCTGCTGCTGCTGCCTGCTGCTGGTGCTGCTGGTGCTGCTGCCTGCTGCTGCTGCTGGTGCTGCCTGCTGCTGCTACTGCTGGTGCTGCTGGTGCTGCTGCCTGCTGCTGCTGCTGCCTGCTGCTGGTGCTGCTGCCTGCTGCTGCTGCTGGTGCTGCCTGCTGCTGCTACTGCTACTGGGTGCTGCCTGCTGGTGCTGCTGGTGCTGCTGGTGCTGCTGCCTGCTGCTGCTGCTGCCTGCTGGTGCTGCTGGTGCTGCTGCCTGCTGCTGGTGCTGCTGGTGCTGCTGCCTGCTGGTGCTGCTGCCTGCTGCTGCTGCTGGTGCTGCTGGTGCTGCTGCCTGCTGCTGCTGCTGGTGCTGCTGCCTGCTGCTGGTGCTGCTGGTGCTGCTGCCTGCTGCTGCTGCTGCCTGCTGGTGCTGCTGCTGCTGCTGGTGCTGCTGCTGCTGCTGCCTGCTGGTGCTGCTGGTGCTGCTGCCTGCTGCTGGTGCTGCTGGTGCTGCTGCCTGCTGCTGCTGCTGCCTGCTGGTGCTGCTGGTGCTGCTGCTGGTGCTGCTGCTGCCTGCTGGTGCTGCTGGTGCTGCTGCCTGCTGCTGGTGCTGCTGGTGCTGCTGCCTGCTGCTGCTGCTGCCTGCTGGTGCTGCTGGTGCTGCTGCTGCTGCTGGTGCTGCTGGTGCTGCTGCCTGCTGCTGCTGCTGGTGCTGCTGCCTGCTGCTGGTGCTGCTGGTGCTGCTGCCTGCTGCTGCTGCTGCCTGCTGGTGCTTCTGGTGCTGCTGCTGCTGCTGGTGCTGCCTGCTGGTGCTGCTGGTGCTGCTGCTGCCTGCTGGTGCTGCTGGTGCTGCTGCCTGCTGCTGGTGCTGCTGGTGCTGCTGCCTGCTGCTGCTGCTGCCTGCTGGTGCTGCTGCTGCCTGCTGCTGCTGCTGCCTGCTGGTGCTGCTGGTGCTGCTGCCTGCTGGTGCTGCTGGTGCTGCTGCTGCTGGTTCTGCCTGCTGCTGCCTGCTGGTGCTGCTGGTGCTGCTGCTGCTGGTACTGCTGCTGCTGGTGCTGCCTGCTGCTGCCTGCTGCTGCTGCTGGTGCTGCTGGTGCTGCTGCCTGCTGCTGGTGCTGGTGCTGCCTGCTGCGGCCTGCTGGTGCTGCCTGCTGCTGCCTGCTGCTGGTGCTGCCTGCTGGTGCTGCCTGCTGCTGCCTGCTGCTGCTGCTGCTGGTGCTGCTGCCTGCTGCTGCCTGCTGGTGCTGCCTGCTGCTGCCTGCTGCTGCTGCTGGTGCTGCCTGCTGCTGCCTGCTGCTGCTGGTGCTGCTGGTGCTGCTGCCTGCTGGTGCTGCCTGCTGCTGCCTGCTGCCTGCTGCTGGTGCTGCCTGCTGCTGCCTGCTGCTGCTGCTGCTGGTGCTGCTGCCTGCTGCTGCTGCTGCCTGCTGCTGGTGCTGCCTGCTGCTGCCTGCTGGTGCTGCTGGTGCTGCTGCCTGCTGGTGCTGCCTGCTGCTCCTGCTGCTGGTGCTGCTGCCTGCTG